>NC_081229.1:8344033-8514033 GCF_902713425.1 Acipenser ruthenus
TCAGGAATGTTGAATTAAACTGGGTAATGAACTGCAAAAAATAATGTATTTTTAAGAAAAATGTGTTTCAATGGGGTATGCTTTTTATTTTATTTATTTATTTTTTTTTAGTCGCTGTCAGAGTCAAAGATGTGTGTCGCTCGCTTGGTTGGTGCTCCCGTTGGTGAAGGATAATTGTAAATCTTCACAGAGACAGATTTGTTAAAAGTGCCTAAAAAACATCGAGCTCCCGAGTGGCGCATCCAGTAAAAGCACTCGCTAGAGTGCAGGATGTGCACTGTAGCCTGGACGTCGCCGGTTCGAGTCCAGGCTATTCCACAGCCGACCGTGGACGGGAGCTCCCAGGGGGTGGCGCACAATTGGCCGAGCGTCGCCCGGGAGGGAGGGGTTAGGTCGCCCAGGGTGTCCTCTGCTCACCGCGGGTCAGCGCCCCCTGTAGTCTGGCCGGGCGCCTGCGGGCTTGCCTGTAAGCTGCCCAGCGCTGCGTTTTCCTCCTACGCTGTAGCTCTGAGGCGGCTGCACGGTGAGTCTGCAGAGTGTAAAGAAGCGGGCGGCTGACAGCACACGCTTCGGAGGACAGCATGTGTTCATCTTCGCCCCTCCCAAGTCAGTGCAGGGGTGGTAGCGGTGAGCTGAGCCTAAAAATAATTGGGCATTTCAAATTGGGGAGAAAATAATAGAATAAATTTAAGAAAAAAAAAAAAAAAGCCTAAAAAACATGAATTGTGGGTGTTGTCTGATTGAATTTTTGAAAGCCATTGACAGGACTGTCTTTAATTTCCCGTTCCTCTCCAGTTTCTCTGAGAGACAAATGTACCAGCTTTACATCAATTGTTTTTGACATATTCTCATTTTGTTAATGAACATTTCTGCATTGTGGGTGTTATCGAGTGATTGAACACTAGACATTTTGTGTTTGAATTGAAAGTGATCTCGAGGAGTCGAATGGGTCAAAGTTCAAGTATATTTTCCTCTAGAGGAATTCTGACATTTCGACATCTACTTTGATTTTATCCTTGTATTATAATATTATACGTCCCACCCATCCTAGCCCTAAACCAATTATATGGAGACATGACCCGTAGTCATGGATATGACCCACGCAAAAAAAATAGTAGATTAGTGATTGGACGGCCGAGATATGACATAAAAGGTCATGGATCATATCCGATCAGGACTGCCTGTGGGTCGTTACAAGTGGAAATGTTTCCAATTAGGAAGGACTTCACAGTAAATGGTTGAGGGGCTCATTTTTACACGTTGCTTGTACTTTGCACAAGAATGTCTGTAATCACTCACTCGATGGAATCATTACTAATTTACAATGTATTTAGTTTGCATTATATTTGCATATAAAACTATTTAATCACCATCTGTAGCCAGTTTAAACTGTCATGGATAGGCAAGGAATGCTTATTTGAAGCTGTTGAAGGGCATGGTCTCTTAAAACTCATAAGTGAGGTCTGATAAACCCCTACGCATGACTATATATTGATGGACATTACACAAGCAAATAAGATGTCCTTTTATAGGAATACCATGTTCTTTATCAAAAATGGGTTTTAATAATAATATTTGATAAAGGAAAACACTTGCTCTAATGAACTGCGATATATATATATATATATATATATATACGTAGCTTTCGAGTTAAGGGGAATGAAAGCAATGAATAGAGAACAAGGGGTAATCAGGAAATATGCAATCAAGCATTACAAGAGCCAATCAAATCGCGTCACCTAATAGCTTCTCTCTCTCTTATCACAATGTTATTATTATTATTATTTATTTCTTAGCAGACGCCCTTATCCAGGGCGACTTACACATTATTTTTACATACAATTACCCATTTATACAGTTGGGTTTTTACTGGAGCAATTTAGGTAAAGTACCTTGCTCAAGGGTACAACAGCAGTGTCCCCCCACTGGGGATTGAACCCACGACCCTCCGGTCAAGAGTCCAGAGCCCTAACCACTATGCCACAATGCCTCCAAGCTTTCCCACTCCTGTTGACGTCATATTCCTCTGACAGACAAGAACCAATCAAAAAGCGGGACTTAAGCAGTTCCATCCCCAAAATGGGACCTGTGTCATACCTCAGCGTCTTTTCAAAGAGAAGTCACTTAACCTCCTTGTGCTCAGTCTTTCGGGTGAGACGTAGTTGTAAGTGACTCTGCAGCTGATGCATAGTTCACACACCCTAGTCTCTGGAAGTCGCCTTGGATAAAGACATCTGCTAAATAAACAAATAATAATAATAAAAAGTTCCATCCCAAAAACCAAGCCAGTCGCTGCGTTCTAGTAGCGCAAGCTTTTGGGAGCCTGCATCGACTTTGCGTCAAATGACGTGGGTCTGCGCGCACAACACCTGTCCCAGTAAGGCAAACTGCTTGGCCGCAGCCAGAACTGACAGCAGAGGTGACGCGTGCTCTGGGTGTTGAGTCTGCGCATACGCTGCAGATTCTAAAAGGAGCTGTGCTGAAGCAGACCCGCCCTATAAACAATGGAAGAGCGCCAGCCGTGCAAGAGGGGCTTTGAGAGCCATGTGCAGGATTAGTGAAGGGGATACCGCCACCTGGTGTGGGGTGTGAAATACATGCGAAAACAGCTTGTATAAATTGCAATGTATTATTGTAAACAACATATATGTGCATATATTAGACGTTTGCATTAAATTCTCGGACGTAACTAGTAAAACCGATGTACATAACTTAACTTGCTTGAACAGACCTATAATAAAATAATAATAACAATCTGGACACCTGCAGCAATGCAGGATTTGTTGTCTGTCCAGTTCGTTTATCTTGTCTGTCTTATTTTGTCCTGCTGCTGTCCAGATTATTTGTTGTTGCGGCCCCACAGGAATCCCCTCTTTCTTTTATTTTCAAATAAACCTGTATTAAGAATTAACAGCGTTTCCCCTGAGTCCTGCTTCACAGACATGGCAATGTTACTATATACAGTGCCTTGCGAAAGTATTCGGCCCCCTTGAACTTTGCGACCTTTTGCCACATTTCAGGCTTCAAACATAAAGATATGAAACTGTAATTTTTTGTGAAGAATCAACAACAAGTGGGACACAATCATGAAGTGGAACGAAATTTATTGGATATTTCAAACTTTTTTAACAAATAAAAAACTGAAAAATTGGGCGTGCAAAATTATTCAGCCCCTTTACTTTCAGTGCAGCAAACTCTCTCCAGAAGTTCAGTGAGGATCTCTGAATGATCCAATGTTGACCTAAATGACTAATGATGATAAATAGAATCCACCTGTGTGTAATCAAGTCTCCGTATAAATGCACCTGCACTGTGATAGTCTCAGAGGTCCGTTTAAAGCGCAGAGAGCATCATGAAGAACAAGGAACACACCAGGCAGGTCCGAGATACTGTTGTGGAGAAGTTTAAAGCCGGATTTGGATACAAAAAGATTTCCCAAGCTTTAAACATCCCAAGGAGCACTGTGCAAGCGATAATATTGAAATGGAAGGAGTATCAGACCACTGCAAATCTACCAAGACCTGGCCGTCCCTCTAAACTTTCAGCTCATACAAGGAGAAGACTGATCAGAGATGCAGCCAAGAGGCCCATGATCACTCTGGATGAACTGCAGAGATCTACAGCTGAGGTGGGAGACTCTGTCCATAGGACAACAATCAGTCGTATACTGCACAAATCTGGCCTTTATGGAAGAGTGGCAAGAAGAAAGCTATTTCTTAAAGATATCCATAAAAAGTGTCATTTACAGTTTGCCACAAGCCACCTGGGAGACACACCAAACATGTGGAAGAAGGTGCTCTGGTCAGATGAAACCAAAATCGAACTTTTTGGCAACAATGCAAAACGTTATGTTTGGCATAAAAGCAACACAGCTCATCACCCTGAACACACCATCCCCACTGTCAAACATGGTGGTGGCAGCATCATGGTTTGGGCCTGCTTTTCTTCAGCAGGGACAGGGAAGATGGTTAAAATTGATGGGAAGATGGATGGAGCCAAATACAGGACCATTCTGGAAGAAAACCTGATGGAGTCTGCAAAAGACCTGAGACTGGGACGGAGATTTGTCTTCCAACAAGACAATGATCCAAAACATAAAGCAAAATCTACAATGGAATGGTTCACAAATAAACATATCCAGGTGTTAGAATGGCCAAGTCAAAGTCCAGACCTGAATCCAATCGAGAATCTGTGGAAAGAACTGAAAACTGCTGTTCACAAATGCTCTCCATCCAACCTCACTGAGCTCGAGCTGTTTTGCAAGGAGGAATGGGCAAAAATTTCAGTCTCTCGATGTGCAAAACTGATAGAGACATACCCCAAGCGACTTACAGCTGTAATCGCAGCAAAAGGTGGCGCTACAAAGTATTAACTTAAGGGGGCTGAATAATCTTGCACGCCCAATTTTTCAGTTTTTTATTTGTTAAAAAAGTTTGAAATATCCAATAAATTTCGTTCCACTTCATGATTGTGTCCCACTTGTTGTTGATTCTTCACAAAAAATTACAGTTTCATATCTTTATGTTTGAAGCCTGAAATGTGGCAAAAGGTCGCAAAGTTCAAGGGGGCCGAATACTTTCGCAAGGCACTGTATATATGTGTGTGTGTGTCTGTGTGTGTTTATTTATACAGGCATTTCCAGTACAGCTTGCAGAGCAGGTTACATTGCTCTAGTTTATTAAATGACATGTATAGTGTTCCTGTTCTTATTGCTGTCTATTGATTAAACTACAAACAATAAAGGTAAAGCAGACTTCAAATGATGCCCTTACCGGTTAACTATTGGTTTGGAATGTATTTGGTCTAATGTACACATACATACACATATAAAATATGTGCTAATGTTGTAAGCTAAATGTCACTTTCAGAATAGATATGAAAGTACATAAGCTTTCTCCTGTGAAAGTAGTTATCCATAGTTATCACATTTAATAATATACTAACAAGTAACCCACATGTACTTAAAACACACCTGAATGGTTGAAGTGTGATAAAGCCACATTGTTATCCTGAGTGATTCATTCAACCCACCTGTATGTATCTGTGTCTATAAAAGCTATGTTAGTGGCAGCCACTTCCCTGGTGAGCATCCATAATGGAAAAGCTGGATATTACACTCACTGATGGCATGGCAACTATCACACCTGCAGAGAAGGAAAGAATTCAGTCAAGTACGAAATACTGATAATAAACTAAACCCCATTTAAGAATGCATTATTGAAACGTACATGATGTGTATCAGTGATATTGTGTGTTCATGTTTGATTTGTCACTATAACTACTACAACAAATATGTTCTTGAAGACATCGAAAGCTGTTATAAGGAACATGAGAGAAATGTTTTACAGAGAGCACCTGTCATCTTCACAACCCTGTAATACGATAACTACAACAACCATGTAATACGATAACTACAACAACCCTGTAATACAATAACTACAACAACCCTGGAATACAATAACTACAACAACCCTGGAATACAATAACTACAACAACCCTGTAATACGATAACTACAACAACCCTGTAATACGATAACTACAACAACCCTGTAATACAATAACTTCAACAACCCTGTAATACAATAACTACAACAACCCTGTAATACAATAACTACAACAACCCTGTAATACGATAACTACAACAACCCTGTAATACGATAACTACAACAACCCTGTAATACAATAACTACAACAACCCTGTAATACAATAACAACAACAACCCTGTAATACGATAACTACAACAACCCTGTAATACAATAACTACAACAACCCTGTAATACAATAACTTCAACAATCCTGTAATACAATAACTATAACAACCCTGTAATACAATAACTACAACAACCCTGTAATACAATAACTACAACAACCCTGTAATACAATAACTACAACAACCCTGTAATACGATAACTACAACAACCCTGTAATACGATAACTACAACAACCCTGGAATACAATAACTACAACAACCCTGTAATACAATAACTACAACAACCCTGGAATACAATAACTACAACAACCCTGGAATACGATAACTACAACAACCCTGTAATACAATAACTACAACAACCCTGTAATACAATAACTTCAACAACCCTGTAATACGATAACTACAACAACCCTGTAATACAATAACTACAACAACCCTGTAATACGATAACTACAACAACCCTGTAATACAATAACTACAACAACCCTGTAATACGATAACTACAACAACCCTGGAATACAATAACTACAACAACCCTGTAATACGATAACTACAACAACCCTGTAATACAATAACTACAACAACCCTGTAATACAATAACTTCAACAACCCTGTAATACGATAACTACAACAACCCTGTAATACAATAACTACAACAACCCTGGAATACAATAACTACAACAACCCTGTAATACGATAACTACAACAACCCTGTAATACAATAACTACAACAACAATGTAATACAATAACTACAACAACCCTGGAATACGATAACTACAACAACCCTGTAATACAATAACTACAACAACCCTGTAATACGATAACTACAACAACCCTGTAATACAATAACTACAACAACCCTGTAATACGATAACTACAACAACCCTGTAATACAATAACTACAACAACCCTGTAATACAATAACTACAACAACCCTGGAATACGATAACTACAACAACCCTGTAATACGATAACTACAACAACCCTGTAATACAATAACTACAACAACACTGTAATACAATAACTACAACAACCCTGTAATACAATAACTACAACAACCCTGTAATACAATAACTACAGCCTTTTGTTGTTGTGCATTTGCATTGGTATTTGTTTAGACAAACCCTAACCTTAACCCTAACCCTTTACCAGACCTGTTAGCTCCTCTTGATACAATGCTTATTCCGACTTCATGTAATGCCACAGTTATATATCCACTAATCTTTGATCATCCTATTTCATGCAGATCTTAAATATGCCAGTAGGCTTTTCAGTGATGTACTGAAGAGCCAGAGCCCAGTGCACCCAAAAGGTGAGTTATGTGTGTGCATGTTTCTAAACTGTATTGTAGGGAGAGTTCACTTGTGTTTGTTTGTGATCAGAAGCCATATATATATATATAGAACATATTTTAATTAAGAATGTCAGTGAACTAATAGTACCACTGGATACACTAGTTTGGTTACTGGACTCCATCACTTTATGCAGTTATATTTTCTGTTGCATTTTGTTTATCCTTATAGTAAATGCAATCATTATGGGACGTATATGTATTTGTGTAAAATGTAGCATTTAATTAATTGTACAAAGGCTAATAAAATACTGACAACTAATGAAAAATGTATTTGTGCTGTCTACATCGTTTGACCTTTTCTGAGGTTGCTGTAATTGTTGAAGGTGGTGGAGCACGAAGGGAAACTCAATTGCTTCTATCTCTTCTGCAATGGCAAAATCAATGAAGTTGGTCGCTATGTTTGCTCAGTGGACCGCGCTGGGAAACCTCCTAAATCTGTCCCAGCTCCGTCTACGCAGGCGGTGACGTCAGAGGCAGACTCCCGCTGGCGACGCAGGATTTTTAGGAGTTACTAGAGCGCAGGCAGAGTCATACCTCAGCGCATTTTCAAAGAGAATAAAAACAACGACAAACGCCTGAAATTTAAAAGAAAAGAAAAGAAAAAAAAACCGACTCAGCCCTGCACAGTTGTTTTTAATTTATTTAACATTTTGTTGCGCGCCACTTGACAAGGCGTGGACGATAAAAAAAAAAAGAAAAGAAAAAGTGAGTTCCATGTTGTTGTTTTTAATTGGTGTTTGGTTGTTCTCGACGCAGTGGTGTTTTGCTGTTAGCCGCGGGTTTTTCAGCCGGTCAGTGTTTCTGTGCAGCGCAGGTATGTGATGTTCTCGTCATGGGTAGCTAGTAATGTCAGCGCGGTGTTGATGTGGTTTAACCTGCTGAACTCGGATGCGCGCAACCTCTCGATGCTCTCCTAGTGTCTGGGATAAATCCCGACTGAACTGAACAGATACTGTACGAAACTACACGTGATTGTAGATTCATATTGAATATAAACTACATGAAAACGCATTGCGCGCTGAGAGATAAGCACGTCTGTCTGTGTTAATGACTTTATAAAACATAATGTTCTTGATTACTCTATTTTATTATTTATTTATTTATTTTAACTGCAGATGCCTTAAACTAAATGATACAGACGCGGTTGTTTTAAACTAAATGATACAGACGCGGTTGTTTTCGTTATTTTGAGAAAAGGTATTTAGAGTGTCGCGCTACAGAAAGTGGTACATCATCAGAATGTGGTACTGGTACCAAAACTTGATCCGTGTGACGTCAAAAAATGGTACGCTGTCAGTGTTGTGATAGACTGCTGCACAAATCACTAGGAATAAGACAAACTGTGGTTCACCCACAAAATTGTACATGTTTACAATGTTAGATAACACAATTTGTTGCTCATCAGTTAGTCACATATTTGCTGAATTGGTTATATATATATATATATATATATATATATATATATATATATATATATATATTAAAATTAACTTTAAAGGTCGAACAGTACTTTGTATTTGTTCAGATGGGCGTTAACTTTTTTTCTGAGCTAAAATTATTTGCACAGCCCGGGCACGCGCAGTACATGGTGTACCACGTTTTAACATGTACCGCAAAATAACACGACCTGGGACTTTTTTAACATAACATATCCTGTTATACAGACTTTTCAGCACGATAGGCTTTTTACAGTATATAGTGAGTATTAATGGGCTTTTTAATTAGTATTAATTAGACATTCTGTAATAACACAGGGATGTGATAAAATCAATGCTGAAGCGACCTTATATTTATATGACAATTGTTATTTTGCACAGTTTAAGCTGTGTCTGAATGAACCACTCGCAGCGAGTCCAGCCTTTGATATGGAGACACCACGCACACACTTAACTTGAGCTTACATTAAACTATAATTTGGGCACATTTTAAGGTCTTTATTGTAAAAAGGTCTTCACAGAATTAAAAAATAACTTAATACAGTCGGTAAAATTCCTTAGTAACAAAACTAATCTGTACACAAAATATTAAGGCATTGGGTGTTCGATGTGCTTTTAGTACTCGCATACACACACATGCGCACACACACACACACATACGTGTGGAAGGCCATCTGGGTCAGAAACACACTATTTAGTGCATCTTCAAATATTTAGTACATGCAGAGGCACTGGCCCCTCCAATAATCATCTCCAAAATATTGATTTCTGCCCTTTCTGTCACTGACACTCACACACTAAACGTATTTCATCATAAAGTGTAGTTAAGGACTGGCGCGTGTGTCCCTTTAATGTTTGAGTCTAGCTGTAGTAGTACGATTAGTGGATAAACCGCACATTTTAAAAATGATGCTATTTTATGCTAAACTGAAAACTGTTAATATACTAAAGGGAAAGCACTTGTGAAGCTGAATCGAGAGCTTCAATGCAGAGTTCTTGAAATGCAGTGTGATTTATTCGTACACCACATTGAGCCTGTTTTAACACTCGGGAATCGGACAATGCAATGTCTTTGTCAGAACTCATGAAGCTCTGTAAAGAACATGACCTGGACTCCTGTATCCTGATGTATTCCACCTACAGGTGCTTTGGGCCGCGCTACCTGTTACAGCTGCAACTGCAGAAAGATGTGTCAGTGATAAAAAGCTCCACAGCGTATGGAGTTTCATTGAAATGGCGAGTGTAATGCTATTTATTTATATAACCATATCAACACACACCACACACATTGTGTGTGTATATATAAAGATATATATATATATATGGTTTTTTGTTTTGTTTGTTTAATGTGTCTCCCCAATTGCGGTGTTTATTTCACATGCCCCTGAGTACACACGTTGATTTTGATCAATATATAAACTATTATTATTATTATTATTATTTATTTCTTAGCAGACGCCCTTATCCAGGGCGACTTACAATTGTTACAAGATATCACATTATTTTTACATACAATTACCCATTTTACAGTTGGGTTTTTACTGGAGCAATCTAGGTAAAGTACCTTGCTCAAGGGTACAGCAACAGTGTCCCCACTGGGGATTGAACCCACAACCCTCCGGTCAAGAGTCCAGAGCCCTAACCACTACTCCACACTGCTGCCCTAAACTACATGTTCTAAACAAATGTAAATGAACTACGTATTTTTCTACGTAGGGGCTGGTCATTTTACAGTCATGCAGCGTCATTACAAGAGTAGCCAGTCGCCTCTGAGATAACATCTTTTTAATTTCAGACTTTTTACGGTTAGAAAAAAAAATCAAGAATAATGAAAATTGCAAACCATGCCGGTGAGAGATTTTCTTCCACAGTGCAAATCTAGATTTGCTGAGTGCTGCCGACTTCTTGAGACAGACCGTGTTGAGCGTGACACGGTTCAGTTTGTATTGACTTCTTGAGACAGACAGTGTTGAGCGTGACACGGTCCAGTTTGTATTGACTTCTTGAGACAGACCGTGTTGAGCGTGACACGGTTCAGTTTGTATTGACTTCTTGAGACAGACAGTGTTGAGCGTGACACGGTTCAGTTTGTATTGACAATGTACTAAATTGACATCGTCGTGTTTCTTTACAAACACAAAAATAAATACAAAAACAAACATTTAACAAAAACACTTGCTCACAGAGCGAAATAAAACAGTTAAAACAAAACAAAGTCACGAACACTAAAGGAAACCAAACAGACCCTGGGTCAGTCTGGGCAGTTGCCTTTACTGTTTCTGCACAAGGTTTTTAGACAATAACAAAACATCGGATTTTTTTAAAATACAAAACAGAACACAAGGCTGCGCCGTCATATTTATACATTCTATTAATAATACAGTCATATTTCTACATTCTATTAATAATACAGTCATATTTATACATTCTATTAATAATAGTCATATTTATACATTCTATTAATAATACAAAGCCTCTATACAAGCAGGGCTGTGCCCTGCCCCCGCTAATAGTGTGCAGGGCTCTCTCCTGCTTCCCTGCTGCAGGCTCTCTTACAACCGTATTGTCAATAAAATGCACAGTACTACTACATTTATAATACTTTTCATTGTACTGTCAATGAAATTTGATTTCAGTGTTACTGTAGCTTCAATAGAAACTCACAGTATGCATTTGGCATTATTTTATTACTGTAACATCTCAAAAAGCTTGGCAAATGTCTGTGATATTCTTTGAGCGCTGGATGAGGAAGCAGCTATCTTGTTTGTTTATGTCCGTGTTATGTCCGTGGTGAAGGGACTATCTGTATTGCTCAGATCTGCCTCCTTATTTTTTTTTTTTTCGGCTGCTATCGGTCTCACTCAGCCATTGAAAGTTTTTCTCTGCTTTTTCCTGAGAATAAAAACTAGAGACCTACGCTTGACATCTTTTTGATGATGTCGGACCGGAAGGGAAAAATTGTAATGCTGGACCCCGTCCGCAAAGGGTTAAACAGATAAAACTGTATGATATTATAAATTTATTACAAGAAATTCTGTGTTCCTTCAATAGTAAAGCCACTCCTGTCATAACACTGTATTTAAATTGATACATAATTATTATTTCAGCAGCGATTAAACAGAATCCGGTCTGCTGCCATGGACAGTGTGAAGATGGAATCTGTCCAGATTAAAGAGGAGTTTTCTGAACTTGAACCTGCCCCCATTAGAGTGGAGTTCTCTGGGCTGGCTTCCCTCCCCATTAAACAGGAGCTCTGTGAGATGCAATGTGACAGCAGTCAGCCAGAGGTCTCTGAGATTAAAGCTGAGCACAATGAATTGGAGATCCCCCAGACAGAAGAATCCCTTCCTGTTAAACAAGAAGAGGTGCTGGAAACTGACCATATTAAACAGGAGCCCCCTGAAGTAGAGTTTGACCACATGGAACCAGGGAAGGAAGAATCCGAGGACTTCAAACCAAACATCCCTGAGCTGGAGCCTGTGCGCCTGCGGGAGTGTAGAGTGGTGTTGGAGAGAATCTGCGTGAGAGAGCAAGGCGCTGGAGAGGAAGGCTCTCCCAACAGCATGCAAGGAGGTGGAAAGGAAGACGGGCACTCCCATTCAGAATGCAGTCTAGCAGGTGAGTGACTCTCAGTAGCTGTGACATTGTCATTCTAGATTGGGTGAAATCCACAGTGTGTTTGAGAGGGAGGGAGCATATTGGTTAGATTACTTTTAAAACCTGTCCAATCAGAATACTGATCTAAAAATGACTAATCCATTTGAACACTTTAAAAGTAAATGGTATTTACTCTGGTCCCTCCGCAGTCAGATACGCGACGGATTACTCGATTTGTATTTGATTTACCCCATGATTTGGAAAAACTCCTAAAATACCATAAGAGAGATATAATTGTAATCTAATGCTGATATATTTGTAATTTGGGTTTGTCAGGGGCAATAGACCTGAAACATTACAGGAGAACTTCACAGTCAGATTTTGATCCCAGGGCTCGGTTTCACCAGCATCACTCTTTACTGACTTTGCTTTCACACAGAAAGGCTTTAAGTTTAACTTTGCATTTTTAAACTGGTGTAACCCAGAGCAAACCCCACAGCTAAAATGCACACACTTTAATCCAGGGGTTCCAAACAGCACCACCTTCAGGCCGCGGGTGCAATGACATTCTATGTGTTTTTTTCTATTAATAACGATAAGCAGGCGTCGGCAGCAGCTGTAATTATAGAAAAATAAAGTGTAGCAAGGGAGTATCGGCGGACTGTCAATCAAAGCAGAAATTCACAAATCAGAGCTAACAGATTGCCTTCCTGTAGGCGGGATGTAGAGCGAGAGCTCTGACAATAGGGCGGTGTTGAGGTCATGTGATCGCTCTGCTGGCAGATGTAAAAAGTGTGTTCAGTATTCATAACATTACAATATGTCGAATCCGCTACCAAAGAATACGTTTTGCAAAGTATAAAGAACAGAAAAGGCAGCTGCAGGAGTTTGAATGCATTTGTACCGCGGGCTCAGCTTTGAGGAGCTGGAATGGGTTTTTTTCTTTTGTAGAAACGTTTTCATACTAACTTTTATAATAACATTCATTTACAATTGATGCCAATGATGAATACGTTTTTGTCCCTAAGTAGCTATTAACATTTAAAATATTGCGTGCTTTGATGTATGTTTCAATATTAACTAAATCAAGTTATGAATCAAACTGATAAGTCTTGTTGCATACCGGTAATTGATTTATTAAAATGCTCGTTCACAGATGTCTACGCTAGAATATTTTTTTGTTGAAACATAATAATAATAATAATAATAATAATAATAAAATGTTTTTTGACTGATTTCAGATTTCGCTGCAGGTGGATTTATTGTAAGTTTTCTTTTGGCGCAGCTGCACTCTGATTTTTTTTTTTTTTGGGTTGGGGGGGGGGAAGTTGCAAGCTAACTGAATGTGATTTTGCAAGTTGTATTTGGTTGTACAGAGTAGTTGCGAAAAAAGTAACTTCTGCAAGGCTCTCGTTTCCTTCTATATTGTATGCGTGAAAGTTGAGGTAACGGCTGGACGTTTTAGTTGCACAGTGTTCAGAAATCAGGATTTAAGAGTCATGTTCTTGTGCATGTTGTACTGGTTTTACTCAAAAGTGATTCCTGTTAAGGTATTTATGAATGGGAATAATAAGAGACATGCACTTTCTTGTTTGATAACCAAGAAAAATAACCGCATTTCTAGAATTTTCAATTATACAAAGGTACCTAATTTAAAAGGTTGATAAAAAACGTCTGTTTAATCTTTGCAATTTATTGTATTCACTAAAATTAAAGTGTTTTAATTTTTAACTCTGTGCATATTCTATGTGATTTCCATCTTTCACATTATTTATTCAAATGAATAAAGGACAGTTTAGAATAGCTTTATTTATAATGTTACAGGTTTAAACATAGAAAATGTTTTTAATTTGACGTTTTCCCAAGGAGTGCTAATAGTGGGCTGCAGTGCCTGATGCAGCTGAACAGGTGGGCCTCGGGGGGGGGGGGGGGGGGGGGGTAAAAAAAAATTGGGAACCCCTGCTTTAATCCACTCCCCCACCCAGCCACATGCCCGAAGCCTACAAGCAGCCCCTCTTACTTTCTTTCCTGTTCATATTTTCCAGGTTCCAGTCCAGCAGCTAAAGCGAGGGCGGGCGGTGGAGAATATCCTGACTGTGGGAAGAGTTTAATTCGCTTAGGAAACCTGAAAACACACCAGCGAATTCACACAGGAGAGAAACCATATTGCTGCTCTGACTGTGGGAAGAGATTCAGTCAGTTAAGTAACCTGAAAACACACCACCTAACTCACACAGGAGAGAAACCATATTGCTGCTCTGACTGTGGGAAGAGTTTCAGAGAAAGAGGAGCCCTGACAAAACATGAGCGAATTCACACAGGAGAGAAACCGTATTGCTGCTCTGACTGTGGGAAGAGTTTCAGAGTTTCAGAACAACTGAAAACACACCAGCGAATTCATACAGGAGAAAAACCGTATTGCTGCTCTGACTGTGGGAAGAGTTTCAGAGTTTCAGAACAACTGAAAACACACCAGCGAATTCATACAGGAGAGAAACCGTATTGCTGCTCTATCTGTGGGAAGAGTTTCAGTCGGTTTGGACACCTGAAATCACACCATCAAATTCACACAGGAGAGAAACCGTATTGCTGCTCTGACTGTGGGAAGAGTTTCAGGCATGCAGACTCCCTGAATAAACAGCAGCGAATTCATACAGGAAAAAAACCATATCGCTGCTCTGACTGTGGGAAGAGTTTCAGAGTTTCAGAACAACTGAAAACACACCAGCGAATTCATACAGGAGAGAAACCATATTGCTGCTCTGACTGTGGGAAGAGATTCAGTCAGTTAAGTAACCTGAAAACACACCAGCTAACTCACACAGGAGAGAAACCGTATTGCTGCTCTGACTGTGGGAAGAGTTTCAGAGAAAGAGGAGCCCTGAGAAATCATGAGCGACTTCATACAGGAGAGAAACCATATTGCTGCTCTGACTGTGGGAAGAGTTTCAGGCATGCAGACTCCCTGAATAAACACCAGCGAATTCATACAGGAGAGAAACCGTATTGCTGCTCTGACTGTGGGAAGAGTTTCAGAGAAAGAGGAACCCTGACAAATCATGAGCGAATTCACACAGGAGAGAAACCGTATTGCTGCTCTGACTGTGGGAAGAGTTTCAGTCTGTTAGGAAACCTGAAAAGACACCAGCAAATTCATACAGGAGAGAAACCGTATTGCTGCTCTGACTGTGGGAAGAGTTTCAGAAATTCAGGAAAACTGAAAACACACCAGCGAATTCACACAGGAGAGAAACCGTATTGCTGCTCTGACTGTGGGAAGAGTTTCAGTCTGTTAGGAAACCTGAAAAGACACCAGCAAATTCATACAGGAGAGAAACCGTATTGCTGCTCTGACTGTGGGAAGAGTTTCAGTCGGTTAAGTAACCTCAAAAAACACACCAGCAAACTCACACAGGAGAGAAATTGTATCAGTGCTCTGACTGTGGGAACAGTTTCAACAAGTTAGGACATCTTCAAACACACCAGTGAATTCACACCGGAGTCAAACCCTAAGGACCATGTTCATTCAGAAAGAAACATTACCTTACATCAGCGCACCAGATAAGGTTTTGGGTCTGGGAGTAACTTACCCTTTTAACACTGAGAGTAAAATGTTTTTCAGGGGGTAAAATGCAACATTACCTTGAAGTCCTGAGTAATCTCGATAAATACTGTACAATCTTTGATGCTAATGGGCAGGCATTAAAAAAGCCTTCCGTTTTAACTGCAATGTTTCTTTGAACTACAGTACAAACACAGCTCTACAAGGTTCTTTATCGGCTCAGCACATTTTTTTTTCGATGTATCACACTGACTCTGCAACTCAATTACATTATATTTTAACATTAACCTCTTTTGCGATACGGACGTACCTGGCACGTCATGATTAAAAACATGGTTAAAAATGTTTAAAAAAAAAAATAAAAATCTGGATTGCTGTTTTTTCACTCGGGGTGGCTCATCGAGGAGTTATTACACAACATATTAATTTCATTATATTACACAGATAAAATATATTTGATGTGATGCAGTTGTTAAATGTAATTTACAGCCTATTTGAATGCAAGCAGTGGCCATCTTTGGCTTGTACTGGAAACATCCAGAATGAATTTAAAACAATCTGTGTGTAACTTTTGTTTTCTTTTCAATGAGGATTGATCATAAAAAAAGTTTACCTTTTGATTATTAGCTGTTTTATCGAGCTGTGCTTCATGAAATCAGCTTTGAAGTAACATACGACTATTTGTCTTTGTCTTGTTTTGTTCATGTGACAGAGAGGAAGATACTTCCTGCTCCTGACTGTCATCGTGTGACACCATTGTAATGTACAGAGTGTGTGGGAGCTACTGTATCATCGTGTGACACCATTGTAATGCACCGAGCGTGTGGGAGCTACTGTATCATCGTGTGACACCATTGTAATGCACCGAGTGTGTGGGAGCTACTGTATCATCGTGTGACACCATTGTAATGTACAGAGTGTGTGGGAGCTTCTGTATCATCGTGTGACACCATTGTAATGTACAGAGTGTGTGGGAGCTACTGTATCATCGTGTGACACAATTATAATGTACAGAGTGTGTGGGAGCTACTGTATCATCGTGTGACACAATTATAATGTACAGAGTGTGTGGGAGCTACTGTATCATCGTGTGACACCATTGTAATGTACAGAGTGTGTGGGAGCTACTGTATCATCGTGTGACACAATTATAATGTACAGAGTGTGTGGGAGCTACTGTATCATCGTGTGACACCATTGTAATGTACAGAGTGTGTGGGAGCTACTGTATCATCGTGTGACACCATTGTAATGTACAGAGTGTGTGGGAGCTACTGTATCATCGTGTGACACCATTGTAATGTACAGAGCGTGTGGGAGCTACTGTATCATCGTGTGACACCATTCTAATGT
Source organism: Acipenser ruthenus (assembly GCF_902713425.1). Taxonomy (NCBI): domain Eukaryota; kingdom Metazoa; phylum Chordata; class Actinopteri; order Acipenseriformes; family Acipenseridae; genus Acipenser; species Acipenser ruthenus. Next base: position 8,361,048 of record NC_081229.1, read on the forward strand.
ACAGAGCGTGTGGGAGCTACTGTATCATCGTGTGACGCCATTGTAATGCACAGAGTGTGTGGGAGCTACTGTATCATCGTGTGACACCATTGTAATGCACCGAGCGTGTGGGAGCTACTGTATCATCGTGTGACACCATTGTAATGTACAGAGTGTGTGGGAGCTACTGTATCATCGTGTGACACCATTGTAATGCACAGAGTGTGTGGGAGCTACTGTATCATCGTGTGACACCATTGTAATGCACCGAGCGTGTGGGAGCTACTGTATCATCGTGTGACACCATTGTAATGCACAGAGCGTGTGGGAGCTACTGTATCATCGTGTGACGCCATTGTAATGTACAGAGTGTGTGGGAGCTACTGTATCATCGTGTGACGCCATTGTAATGTACAGAGCGTGTGGGAGCTACTGTATCATCGTGTGACACCATTGTAATGCACCGAGCGTGTGGGAGCTACTGTATCATCGTGTGACACCATTGTAATGTACAGAGCGTGTGGGAGCTACTGTATCATCGTGTGACACCATTGTAATGCACCGAGCTTGTGGGAGCTACTGTATCATCGTGTGACACCATTGTAATGCACCGAGCGTGTGGGAGCTACTGTATCATCGTGTGACACCATTGTAATGCACCGAGCGTGTGAGAGCTACTGTATCATCGTGTGACACCATTGTAATGCACCGAGCGTGTGAGAGCTACTGTATCATCGTGTGACACCATTGTAATGCACCGAGCGTGTGAGAGCTACTGTAGTTCCAACTTTAAAAAAGTGTTGTAAACTCAGTGATCATAGGGTAAAAATAAACATTAAGAACCGTGTGTTTTTTGTATATAGCTACTGTGAGTGAAACCTTGTATCTCAGACTTGTGTCTGGTTGAGTTGGTTAGAGAGGAACTGTTAAGCTAGTGAGTTTGAGCATACAATTGATATTTTACATATTTTTTGAATACTGTATCTTACTTTTGTAAATTTATATTAGATCTAATTTCATTTTTCTACCGACCCCCCCCAAAAACTGTTACTCATTTTTTATATATTTCATCTGATTTTTTTTCTCTTCATTTGATTTCTTTCTTTTCTTTCTATTCTTTTTTTTAAATAACATAGAAAATTCTAGAGCAAGAAAAGACCATTCGGCCCACCTCTGCTCCGTTAACACTCAGGAGAGGAAAAACAAAAAACTCCTGTGTGAAAAATAATTCTCAGCAGTTACTTTGGTAAACCCCTTGACAATTTTAAATACCTCTTAAGTCCCCTCTGGCTCTCCTTCTTTCTAGGCTGTACAGATTCAGCTCTTTCAGTCTCTCTTCATATGACATGCCCTTCAGTCCTGGAATTAATCGTGTTGCTCTCTGTACTCTCTCCAGTGCCTCAATGTCTTTCTTATGATAAGGGGACCAGAGCTGGACACACTATTCTAGGTGTGGTCGTACCAGTGGATTGTATAATTAATATAACTTCTCTTGATTTGAATTCATCTGTCTTGAATATATAACCTAACATTCTATTTGCCTCGCATTGATCATTACTTCTTACGAAGTCAGTCAAGTCAGTCGAATGAAATCCAGCAGCAGGAAGCAAACCACAGTTCGCAGGATATCAGCACCCCTGTCATAGATGTGAGGAGGACTTGCATGGACACAGTTAGTGATGAACCTAATGATCCTTGTGAACCCGGTCAGACAAACCAGCATAAGAGAGAAAAGAACCTCAACGGGCACAAGCCTGGAGTTAAATGACCAAGAGCTTGTGAGAAAACTGCATGGGACACAGTAAACACAGATCTCTGCGTTGCATTGGAAAGATTAAGTGGAACAGTTGAAAAGAAGCTGGATAAATTTGGGGACATCATCTACGCATATGGAAGTGAGAGGTTTGGAGTTGAAAAAAGGAAGGAAAAAGTACAAACTATTCCTGGAAAGTCTAGACGGCAGCAGGAGATTGAACGCTTAGTTAGAGAAAGGAGACAGCTGAGGAACCAATGGAGAAGAGCAGAACAAAGTCAGAAGGAGGGACTCAATCTCTTACAAAGGGTCATAAAAGATAAGCTTGCAACATTGCGCAGAGCTGAGCGCCTACAGAAACGCTACAAAAAGAAGGAGCGTGCGAGAGCCAACTTTTATAAAGACCCATTCAAATTTGTAAAGAAGTTATTCACCAGTGAGAAGAATGGCACACTAAAAGCATCTAAGGTTGAGCTGGAGAGATATTTGGAGGAAACACATACAGATTGAAAAAGGCAGGAGCCTATGTCAGTTCCTTCAGACATCCCACCTATCAATCCACCAGAATACCAAATGGAGGACTGTGCACCTAAGTGGAAAGAAGTAGAGCAAGCTGTGAAAAAAGCAAGGGCTTCATCATCTCCAGGGCCTAATGGAGTTCCGTACAGAGTGTACAAGAGTGCTTCAGGAGTTCTACGAATTCTGTGGAAATTGATAAAAGTGGCATGGGAAAAACAGGTTGTACCAAGAGCATGGCGCCGAGCAGGTGGAGTCTTTATACCTAAAGAAAAAGATTCTACAAGCATCAGTCAGTTTCGTCCCATTTCCCTATTAAACGTAGAAGGCAAGATTTTCTTCAGCATTATTGCTCAGAGATTGTCAGCTTACCTATTAAAGAACTGCTTCATTGACACTTCAATACAAAAAGCGGGCATTCCAGGTTTCCCAGGTTGCTTAGAACACATCAATGTGATCTGGCAACAAATTCAATCAGCTAAAAAGGAGAGGAAGGAGCTCCATGTGACATTCCTGGATTTGGCTAATGCATATGGTTCAGTGCCACATGAACTACTTTGGGCAGCATTTGATTTTTTCAGTGTACCGATGACAATAACAAATTTAGTTAAAGCCTACTTTGGAGATTTGCAATTCAGTTTTTCAACTTCAGAATTCAGCACTACATAGCAATGCCTAGAGGTTGGAATAATGGCAGGATGCACCATTTCTCCACTGGCTTTTACCATGGCAATGGAAGTAATCATTAGGGCATCAAAATGGGTAGTAGGAGGAGAGCGTTTGGCTTCTGGAATGCGACTACCACCAATTCGAGCATACATGGATGACGTGACAACCATGACTACAACAGTAGCCTGCACTAATCGATTATTGGGCAAATTAACCAATAACATTGAATGGGCACAAATGCAATTCAAGCCCACTAAATCAAGGAGCATCTCTATAATTATAGGCAAAGTAGTAGATAAAACATTCTTCATTAATGGTGAGGCAATACCAACAGTGTCTGAGAAGCCAGTGAAGTGTCTTGGGAGATGGTACGACGGGGATCTAAAGGACACAGTTCGTGTGGGAGAAGTTAGACAACAAGCAGTGGAAGGGTTGAAGAGCATAGACAGCTGCGCTCCACCAGGTAAACTAAAACTCTGGTGCTTTCAGTTTGGTCTACTGCCGAGGTTGCTGTGGCCACTGACTGTGTACGAGGTTTCTTTGACAACAGTAGAGAAGCTGGAAGCTTTAATCAGTTCATACATCAGGAAATGGTTGGGAGTTCCATGGTGCCTCAGCAGAGTGGGACTTTATGGTAAAGGAATACTGCAGCTACCAGTCTCTGCTCTAACTGAGGAGTTTAAGTGCGCCAAGGTCAGACTGGAAATGACATTAGCAGAGTCACGTGACAAATGCGTAAGGGAGGCAGCACCTGTGTTGAAAACTGGAAGAAAGTGGGCGGCAAAGAAAGCTGTGGAAGATGCAAAGGCTGCCCTTCGAATTGGTGATATCATGGGGCAAGTACAGCATGGAAGAGGGGGTCTTGGTTTCAGTTCAGCTCCTCCTACATGGCACAAGGCAGCCCCAGCTCAAAGGAGGAAGCTGGTAGTCAATGAGGTGCAAAAGCAGGAGGAGAGGATGAGGTGTATAAAGGCCATTTCCGAGGCCAAGCAGGGAGAATGGATGAGATGGGAGAGTGTGGAACAACGCAAGATTGGCTGGCAAGACCTATGGTCAATGGAACAGAGCAGGATCAGTTTCCTCATCAGGTCAACATATGATGTTCTCCCATCACCACAGAACCTAAACCTCTGGGTAGGAGAGGATCCCTCATGTCCTTTGTGTTCATCACCTGCAACATTAAGGCACATTTTGACAGGATGTAAGGTGGCTCTTAGCCAAGGACGGTTTACTTGGCGCCATGACCAGGTGCTGCGATGTTTGGCCTTAGCATTGGAAGACAAGCGTAACATGACCAATAAGTTGCCACCTGTTCCATCAAAACATTACACACAAAAGACAACATTCCTCCGCCCAGGAGAGCAACCACCAAGAAAAGGTGTTAAAACCAATCCTCGCCCAGGACAACTGGAAGCTGCTAGAGACTGGAAAATGCTGGCAGATGTTGGTCAACGGCTTATTTTTCCACCTGAGATTGCCACCACTAACCTTCGACCAGATATTGTCTTGTGGTCTGGATCAGCACGCCTTGTTCACCTGGTAGAGTTAACAGTGCCATGGGAGGATGCTGTAGATGAGGCGTATGAGAGGAAGAAACTGCGGTATGCTCAACTAGCCACTGAAGCGGAACAGCGAGGATGGAGAGTCCGGGTTTACCCAGTGGAAGTGGGTTGTCGAGGATTTGTGGCACACTCTACAACCCGGTTTCTCAGAGACGTCGGATTCAGTGGCCAAGAGTTGCGTCGCACAGTGAAGAACTTATCTGAAGCAGCAGAGAGGAGCAGCAACTGGCTGTGGTTGAGACGGAAAGATTCTGGCTGGGGATCTCAAGCACAATAGAAAGAAAGAAACGCTGATGTACAGGTAAGTAAGCTGGGCTGAGTTGAGTGGGGGACGGAGGGGGGTGATGCTGGGACGCCAGAATCACCGTCGAGCCCTCTTGAGGTGTCCTGGGCTAGTTGACGAAACACTGGGGGCATGGCTTCAGTGATCTGTTCCTTTGCATATGGTTAAATTATATAACCAAGAAGGGGCCCGTATCTGTGGAATCGACCATGAGTGTTTTGTGTCTGTGTCTTAACACTGTGTGTCTTGTGTGTTGTTTTCTCACTAAAGATTACTGAGCACGATCCGGAGCTGCAGCCGCAGGCCAGCGAAAAACCCGGACTTCACCACTCACCTTTTCACTATCGGAACTGTCTTTTGTTTGCACCTTTTAGCACTTGAATCACGCACTGTCTTTGTGTTTGTGTTTAGTGTGGGTGTCTGAACGGGACTTTGGGGATACGGGTCAAACCCGTAGGATTACAAATAGAAGTGATACACGCCGCTGTATCACTTCCAGCACTATTATTATTTACAGGTTTTGCCTTAAGGCTCTGGACATTTATTACATTAAATAAACACCCTTGCACCTGTACCAACGTTTGTCTGTGTGATTATTCTGCACTGCACTCACCTGCACGTCTTTACCACTTTGCCACAACCCTACTTAGCTCAATCCAGACGGTTGTCATGCTGATGCGCTGGGGAGGCCGCACTATGGTTGATCCCCGGAGCCAGCATCGCAGCCGTTGTGTGTGCTGATGCGCCAGGGAGGCAAAATAAACTGATCCCTGGAGCCAGCATTACACTTCAGCCATTAACACCAGACAGAAGGATATCTACATCATCATATGGAAGGAAACGTAAATGGATGGAGACACATATGGATCACATTAGTTTACTGTAAAGCTACGTCTTAGTTGGTGCTTATCTTGGCGAGAGCCGAGTTCAAATCAGCATGAAGTTTTAACATCTACTCTCGTGTAATGGAAATCAGAGATTGACCAAATCTATATGTGGGAATGTAATACATGTAGAATTGAGTATCCCAGCTCAGCTAAAGAGTGCAGAGATTGACAGAATCTATATGTGGGAATGTAATACATGTAGAATTGTAGAATGATGAAGATTTATAAAGTATAACAGGGTGTGGCTGTGAGTCGCTGGACAAGAGAAACGGGTCAGTGTAATATCTGATGGAACAATCTGACAATATGAGACGTGTAAATATTTGAAGCGATCTGGTTAATTGTGTAACAGGTGCTGGAACGAATACAGGATGGATAATAACACATGTAACGGTGTTCAGTTTAAGGGTCGTGGATTCTATCTGAAGGATGTATAATTAAACAACACATTGCTAAAGAATGAATTACGATTTCGTAATATCCTATTAGAATTTACTGAGATTATATTTCTTTCCTGACTCTTATACTGTATATTAAAACAATTCTACTTGCACATGTTATTCATGCTATTTTGCTTATTGATACAAGAACATTATTATTATTATTATTATTATTATTATTATTATTATTATTATTATTATTATAGAATGACAAATATAGATGATTGATAGAATGGTTGCTTTTACTTATCATTGATATTTTCCATTGCATCTGAAATAGTACCTGAATATTATCCATTGCTTAACTTCACGTTGTGATTATTGTGATACTCGTGTTCTTTCTTCCTTTTGTAGCGTATCACTGAACTCACTTTGATAAAATGGATCATCTATAGAACAGTGTCGTGGTGTTATTGTTCCACTGGGTTTCATTTTCTGGATCATGAGCTCGTTTGGAAATAATTGATGGAATCAGCATAGGGGGTGTGACAAGATGAATGGTGCAGTGCAATGAATGTATAATGTCCAGACTGTTGTCTCCCAAAAAATAATCCTTTTTAATACAAAACAGAAATATTACAAAAATAATCCACACGGGACAAATAGTAAATAGCCCCGCTACCAGCGATGGTATTGGGGCAAACACGGCAGGGTCCAGGCTCAAACAACAGAAAACAAACAGACACTCCGATAACCACAGTCCTCCGTGCACGAAAATGTGCTCTTCTCCTTCGGGGCTTGTGGTGCGTGCGCTGTGCGATGAGGGGCGTGCTCTGGGGTAAGTGCTGTGCGATGAGGGGCGTGCTCTGGGGTAAGTGCTGTGCGATGAGGGGCGTGCTCTGGGGTAAGTGCTGTGCGATGAGGGGCATGCTCTGGGGTAAGTGCTGTGCAATGAGGGGCGTGCTCTGGGGTAAGTGCTGTGCGATGAGGGGTGTGCTCTGGTGTAAGTGCTGTGCGATGAGGGGTGTGCTCTGGTGTAAGTGCTGTGCGATGAGGGGTGTGCTCTGGTGTAAGTGCTGTGCGATGAGGGGTGTGCTCTGGTGTAAGTGCTGTGCGATGAGGGGTGTGCTCTGGTGTAAGTGCTGTGCGATGAGGGGCGTGCTCTGGTGTAAGTGCTGTGCGATGAGGGGTGTGCTCTGGTGTAAGTGCTGTGCGATGAGGGGCGTGCTCTGGGGTAAGTGCTGTGCGATGAGGGGCGTGCTCTGGTGTAAGTGCTGTGCGATGAGGGGTGTGCTCTGGTGTAAGTGCTGTGCGATGAGGGGCGTGCTCTGGGGTAAGTGCTGTGCGGTGAGGGGCGTGCTCTGGGGTAAGTGCTGTGCGGTGAGGGGCGTGCTCTGGGGTAAGTGCTGTGCGGTGAGGGGCGTGCTCTGGGGTAAGTGCTGTGCAATGAGGAGCGTGCTCTGGGGTAAGTGCTGTGCGATGAGGGGCGTGCTCTGGGGTAAGTGCTGTGCGATGAGGAGCGTGCTCTGGGGTAAGTGCTGTGCGATGAGGGGTGTGCTCTGGGGTAAGTGCTGTGCGATGAGGGGTGTGCTCTGGTGTAAGTGCTGTGCGATGAGGGGCGTGCTCTGGGGTAAGTGCTGTGCGATGAGGGGCGTGCTCTGGTGTAAGTGCTGTGCGATGAGGGGTGTGCTCTGGTGTAAGTGCTGTGCGATGAGGGGTGTGCTCTGGGGTAAGTGCTGTGCGATGAGGGGTGTGCTCTGGGGTAAGTGCTGTGTGATGAGGGGCGTGCTCTGGGGTAAGTGCTGTGCGATGAGGGGCGTGCTCTGGGGTAAGTGCTGTGCGATGAGGGGTGTGCTGTGGGGTAAGTGCTGTGCGATGAGGGGTGTGCTCTGGTGTAAGTGCTGTGCGATGAGGGGTGTGCTCTGGTGTAAGTGCTGTGCGATGAAGGGCGTGCTCTGGTGTAAGTGCTGTGCGATGAGGGGCGTGCTCTGGGGTAAGTGCTGTGCGATGAGGGGTGTGCTCTGGGGTAAGTGCTGTGCGATGAGGGGTGTGCTCTGGGGTAAGTGCTGTGCGATGAGGGGTGTGCTCTGGTGTAAGTGCTGTGCGATGAGGGGCGTGCTCTGGGGTAAGTGCTGTGCGATGAGGGGCGTGCTCTGGTGTAAGTGCTGTGCGATGAGGGGCGTGCTCTGGTGTAAGTGCTGTGCGATGAGGGGCGTGCTCTGGTGTAAGTGCTGTGCGATGAGGGGCGTGCTCTGGGGTAAGTGCTGTGCGATGAGGGGCGTGCTCTGGTGTAAGTGCTGTGCGATGAGGGGCGTGCTCTGGTGTAAGTGCTGTGCGATGAGGGGTGTGCTCTGGGGTAAGTGCTGTGCGATGAGGGGCGTGCTCTGGGGTAAGTGCTGTGCGATGAGGGGCGTGCTCTGGTGTAAGTGCTGTGCGATGAGGGGTGTGCTCTGGGGTAAGTGCTGTGCGATGAGGGGTGTGCTCTGGGGTAAGTGCTGTGCGATGAGGGGTGTGCTCTGGTGTAAGTGCTGTGCGATGAGGGGTGTGCTCTGGTGTAAGTGCTGTGCGATGAGGGGTGTGCTCTGGGGTAAGTGCTGTGCGATGAGGGGTGTGCTCTGGTGTAAGTGCTGTGCGATGAGGGGTGTGCTCTGGTGTAAGTGCTGTGCGATGAGGGGTGTGCTCTGGGGTAAGTGTTGGCTCAGTGGCTACAGCCTCCCTTACTCCAGCTCCTCTGTTAACTGACAAAGCAGACACGTAACACACAAAACAAACATCGGCTCCGGACGGTCGTTTCCATTAACTCAGCGCAAGGGGAGGTTTTGACGTAGCTGCTTCCCCTTTGTACCCAGCAAACTCCTCCCTGCAGTCAATGCGTCGCCATGGTTTCTCCAATGGAATCGTCCTGAGTACTTGCAGCTACGCGCCCCTCCTAATATGGTCACCTTCCGGTTTCCACCTACCACCGAGGTGGCAGATCTAGGAGACAGCATACCTTCCCCCTTACACAGCGCCCTTTCTAATCGGGAGGGAGATTAACAGCATCAATCCTTTCTCTCTATCACGGGTGTGTAGATTTACAGAGCACAGGATAATATACAATGCAGTGTGGTAATGGAATCAGCATGGGGGGTCTGTAGATTACAGAGCACAGGATAATATACAATGCAGTGTGGTAATGGAATCAGCATGGGGGGTCTGTAGATTACAGAGCACAGGATAATATACAATGCAGTGTGGTAATGGAATCAGCATGGGGGGTCTGTAGATTACAGAGCACAGGATAATATACAATGCAGTGTGGTAATGGAATCAGCATGGGGGGTCTAGATTACAGAGCACAGGATAATATACAATGCAGTGTGGTAATGGAATCAGCATGGGGGGTCTGTAGATTACAGAGCACAGGATAATATACAATGCAGTGTGGTAATGGAATCAGCATGGGGGGTCTGTAGATTACAGAGCACAGGATAATATACAATGCAGTGTGGTAATGGAATCAGCATGAGGGGTCTGTAGATTACAGAGCACAGGATAATATACAATGCAGTGTGGTAATGGAATCAGCATGGGGGGTCTGTAGATTACAGAGCACAGGATAATATACAATGCAGTGTGGTAAAGGGAATAAAGATGGGGGGGGTCTATAGATTTTGCAAGGGATTTATTTACCATTCGTACACATAAATACATACCGATGCAACACATGCTTTCACACACAAACATTCTGCAACATCCACGTTATGAGGAGTCAATGCCACGCTTACTACTAGATCTGCATTCGGTGTTGCTTATTGTAAATAATTTCTTATAATACAAATTAATTTAACACAGATGCAAATTATTTTGGAGCCTTCCCAGGGAAGAAATGTGAATAAAATAAAACATCCTAGTTCAAACAGCTGAGTGTAAAGGATTGTGGGAAATGTATTCACTTGCATCCACATTAGCATCTCTGTTCTGTATTTTCGTGTCGTTTGGGGACTTCAGTTCCCATGATGCATTTCGAGTTGCCATGCTGCTCACACAAATACGTGCGCTCCTTGATGACAAGTGGAGGTGCTGAAAGCGATGGATAATGCAGCGCCGTACAAGAAAAAGAAAAATGCTGCTGCAGATTTCAACATTCCCACAAGCACTTTGAAAACCGTTCTGAAATAACGGGATACAATAATACAGGCCTGTGAACAGCAAACTGGATGCAAGTCGTCAGCGTTTCTGATTTGCTCAATACCTGATGCTGAGGACGCCTTGCTTCTGTGCTTTAAAAATGCCTGTGATCAGAATGTGATGAATCTCAACTTGTTAATGTGTCATGAGCAACGGTGTCTAAGGTGATGTCGGCATGGAACTCCGAGGGAAAGACATCATCAGCAAAGGGCAACAGTGGGCGGAAGCGCATACTCCAGGATCGTGATATCCGTGCATTAATTCAAAGTGCAAGGAAAAACAGACGAGCAACTGCAGATCAATTGACTGCATATTTCAACCTGGGAAGCGAGCAGCCAGTTTCAACAAAAATGGTCTGGCGAGAACTCCACAGAGCGGGATACCATAGTGGCCCAACGCCCTATTAAGTGACTTTACATTGGGGTTTCCATTTTTTTGTCTATTACCTGTATATTACTGATTATCAACTCTCAGAGAATCTTATTTCAGTTTTGGCCCCTACACTTTCAATACCTCCCTGCATTGCTTGCTGTTCCCTGTTTAATTAAGTATTGGTATTAAACTCTTGTACTGGAGCAGTGTGGAGTAGTGGTTAGGGCTCTGGACTCTTGACCAGAGGGTTGTGGGTTCAATCCCCAGTGGGGGACACTGCTGTTGTACCCTTGAGCAAGGTACTTTACATAAATTGCTCTAGTAAAAACCCAACTGTATAAATGGGTAATTGTATGTAAAAATAATGTGATATGTGAAATAATGTATAATGTGATATCTTGTAATAATTGTAAGTTGCCTTGGATAAGGGCGTCTGCTAAGAAATAAATAATAATAATAATAATTGTACTGAGTGCATCATTCTGCGTTAACCCATTCCAGAGACTCACCCCCAGTGTTTAGTTTAGGCTCAAACTTCTTCCATAAATTGTAATTGTGATATAAACAGAATACCACTAAGGAGAAACCTTTACTGTCTCAGTCTTTTTTCTGTGTTGACCAATCATGTAGATAATACATGAAGGGTTGTGTCCACTGTCTCCCAATGCAGGAGTTAGGATATGTTGCAGTGGAGCTGCACTGACTCATGCTGGAGGCTCTTTGCAGTATTATTAACATATGGATGCAGTGTTCAGTGTAATAAGAGATTAGAGAAGACTGTTGCTAGACTGTTGTAGTGTTTTATTATGATGATGATGATGATGATGTCAGTGCTCTGTGCAGTAAAGGGTTACCTGGAGGTGTTTTGTGCAACCGGTCCCTGGTTTTCATGAATTGTGACTGATGACATTTAAGACTCTTGACCGGAGGGTCATGGGTTCAATCCCCAGTGGAAGACACTGCTGCTGTACCCTTGAGCAAGGTACTTTACCTAGATTGCTCCAGTAAAAACCCAACTGTATAAATGGGTAATTGTATGTAAAATAATGTGATATCTGTATAATGTGAAATAATGTATAATGTGAAATCTTGTAACAATTGTAAGTCGCCCTGGTTAAGGGCGTCTGCTAAGAAATAAATTAATAATAATAATTTAGAATGAATTAAAAACACACAAAACAAATGCACTGACTGGCTTCTTTAATATCACATTAAAAACCACTGGCTTCAGTACTCCCCCCTGGGTTAGCCCTGGGCAGGCTTGAGCACAGAGACTGAACTGCTCCCTCCTTCCATCCCTCACCCCCTAAGAGAAAGGGTGCTCCCTCCAGGGCAGGCTTGAGGCACAGAGACTGAAATGCTCCCTCCTTCCATCCCTCACCCCCTAAGAGAAAGGGTGCTCCCTCCAGTCCAGGGCAGGCTTGAGGCATAGAGACTGAACTGCTCCCTCCCTCCATCCCTCACCCCCTAAGAGAAAGGGTGCTCCCTCCAGTCCAGGGCTGGCTTGAGGCACAGAGACTGAACTGCTCCTTCCCTCCATCCCTCACCTGTGCTGGGATAATTACATTGTTGCTACTGCTACGATTGTCTAGGGTTTGCATGCTAAGGTTTAAATGTTAATATGCGTTGTAAGATTTAGGTATCATATAGTAATGTACATCACGCACTGGTAGTTGTTATTGTGCATGTTTCCTCTTTCTTTTAGCAGGTGCAGGAGGCCCATATAAGGGATGGAAAGATACTGACTACCAGCTAGAAAGAGGAAGTTCTCTCTATTTAGTAACCGCAAGCTGCATCCGTGACACTTCTCAGAAATGTCACCGACCTGGTTAGAATAGGTACAGCTGACAGGATGCTTGTAAATTAGATAAGTTGTTATTATTGTATATGATTGGTCTCATCTTAATCTTCCAAGCTGTTGCTATCCAACGTATACTGAGCTAAGCTTCTGTGATTGGCTCGCAATAACTGTAGGTTACAAGGTATATATTATGCTTACTGACTCTGCGTACTCAGAACTCAGAGAAAGGGTGCTCCCTCCAGGCCAGGCCTGGCTTGAGGCATAGAGACTGAACTGCTCCCTCCCACCATCCCTCACCCCCCTAAGAGAAAGGGTGCTCCCTCCAGTCCAGGGCAGGCTTGAGGCACAGAGACTGAACTGCTCCCTCCCACTAAGAAACAGAAAGAGTGCTCCCTCCTAACAAGGATACAGATTTACAGTATATGCTCACACAGCTGCTTCACTAAGGAATACAAACTTGTTATGTGACTGACTCATGTGGTAGAAAATTCACAATACAAGGTATTCTCGACAATGTTAAGAACACATACTTTAATGGAAGAACTTGTATTGTTCCACCCTGTAACTGTTTGTACTTTTCCACTCTGTATCTTATTCTTGCAACAAATAGCTACGTGCAGAATAATGCTGCTGTCAGCGAGGGGGGTAACCACAGCATCCTGTCTGCTAAATGTGAACGTTGACAGGTGGCAACCGATTGCAGAATTTTTGAACCACACTTTTGACCGTCTGTTCTACTAAAAATATGTTCTCTGTCTCCTCTGTATGCAAGAGTTTCGCTCAAGTTGTTACATGCCCAACTGTCACTTAGACAGTTTGCGGAGGTACCTATAAATATCCAAGCTAGGCAGAGCTATGTGGGCTTGTTCTCTAACTGACTCTGCACTGAGTGTTGTGACTAGCTCCAGGTTTGCAAATCTTAATAAAGCTTGCTGTTTGAGAATCTACAGTCTCTCTTCCTTTCAATAGAATTTCCACGACACTCGGCTCATAAGAACTTCAGTGACGTATATATTATGTTTAAATACGTTATTTATCCGACATCGACGTGCAGCTATAAACTGCTCAGAAGTCCGCAGACTCGTTGAGGAGGGGGCTCACCTTTCACAGGTAACAGATAATAATAATAATACTGCTAGATAGATTTACATTCTTTAGATATTTATAAATATTAATACTTGCTTACTGGGATCTGAATAAATGTTGTAATATGGCCGGCGGTTTGCAGGCTGCCTCTCGGAGTGATTGTACAGGCGCGTCCTATCTATTTCTATCCTATCTATAATGTTTTCATGTCTCTGTTTCAGACACAGCGTCGTTTCAAAGAGAATAAGAACAACAGTCAGAAGTTAAAAACCTGACCGAGCCCCGCAGAGTTGTTCTTCACTTATTTAAATGGTGTTGGGCACTCGTTGACGATTCAGAAAGTAAGTTCCATGTTGTTTTTAATTCATGTTTCGTTGTTCTCGACGCAGTGGTGTTGCAGATCCTGAATGAACAAGCCATGGCGAGCCTCCTCAGCAAGACCGATTCAATTAACATTCAACTCAGACCTGTGACAGAAAATCTAACGGGACACGAAGCCTCTGCCTGCTGCTATATTATTACTGTTAGTCACAGGATTTTCAGCCGGTCAATTTTGTGCTCTCCTAGTGTCTGGGATAAATCCCGACTGAACTGAACAGCTACTGTACGAAACTACACGTGATTGTAGATTCATATTGAATATAAACTACATGGAAACGCATTGCGCGCTGAGAGATAAGCACGTCTGTCTGTGTTAATGACTTTATAAAACAATGTTCTTGATTACAAAAGTACTTTTTAAAAATGTTATATTGTTTTCACTGCAGGTGCCTTAAAATAAATGATATAGACGCGGTTGTTTTAAACTAAATGATATAGACGCGGTTGTTTTAAACTAAATGATACAGACGCGGTTGTTTCAAACTAAATGATATAGACGCGGTTGTTTTAAACTAAATGATACAGACGCGGTTGTTTTAAACTAAATGATACAGACGCGGTTGTTTTAAACTAAATGATATAGACGCGGTTGTTTTAAACTAAATGATATAGACGCGATTGTTTTAAACTAAATGATATAGACGCGGTTGTTTTAAACTAAATGATATAGACGCGGTTGTTTTAAACTAAATGATATAGACGCGATTGTTTTAAACTAAATGATATAGACGCGGTTGTTTTAAACTAAATGATACAGACGCGGTTGTTTTAAACTAAATGATATAGACGCGGTTGTTTTAAACTAAATGATATAGACGCGGTTGTTTCTGTTATTTTGACAAAAAGTATTTAGAGTGTATCGCGCTACAGGAAGTGGCTGAAAGCCGGTGTAGGTGCAGAACGTGGTACATCATCAGAATGTGATACTGGTACCAAAACTTGACCCGTGTGACATCGAAAAATGGTACGCTGTCAATGTTGTGATTGACTGCTGCACAAATCAGTAGGAACAAGACAAACTGTAGATCACACACAGAATCCTACATGTTTACAATGTTAGATAACACAAGCTGTTGCTCATCAGTTAGTCACATACATTTCCTGAGCTGTGAAAAAAAAAAAATTTAAAAATAAGTCCAAACTCAGTACATGGTACCCTGTTCAGATGTCCGTTCACTTGTTTTCTGAGGTAAATCATCTGCACATGCCTGGGTAAGCGCAGTACATGGTGCACCATTGTTAGGAGGGATCACAGTACAAAGTATTGCATTATAAAATATCACATTACAGAATATCATAATACAGGTAAGAGCAGTTATGAACGTACAGTGAGATCAAATTCAAGTAAGAGCAGAATAAAGAATACAGTAAAGAGCGAGTTCCACTGAGAGCAGCTAAAACAGTAAATATCTGCTTACATGAGTAAAGTCCAGTAAGAACACGTAGTAAGAATGATACATGGATGAGAATGATTTCAAATAAGAGCAATTACAAACAAAAGTGAGTACGGTTACCTATAAGAGTAAAACCAGATACAAGACATGGGAAGTAGTTAGAGTTAGGAGCAGTAGTTGAATGCAGCAAGGTATGGAGCAGTTCAGTGCAAGTACAAGCTGATGCAAGTACTGGTACAATTGGGTGCCATCTAGTCCAGTATAGTGGAGAGTTGTGAGGTTTACAGATGCTGTCTGAACAGGTGTGTCTTGAGGAGGTGCTGGAAGGTGGTCAGGGACTGAGCAGTCCTGATATCCGTGGGTAGGCCATTCCACCACTGGGAGGCAAGGATGGAGATGTAGGGGGCTCTGGAGGTGGGGGAGTGTACCGGGGGAGTACAGCTAGTCTGCCAGAGGTGGAGGAGCGGAGGGGGCGATCACGGGGTGTAGGGAGAAATGATAGTTTGGAGATAGGAGGGAGCAGAAAGCTACAAGAGTTTTGAATTGGATGCGAGCAGCGATAGGGAGCCAGTGCAGAGGGCAGAGCAGCGGTGTAGCGTGGGATAAATGAGGAAGGGAAAAGACAAGACGAGCAGCAGAGTTTTGGATGAGCTGGAGCGGACGGATAGCAGAGGCAGGGAGGCCAGCCAGGAAAGAGTTGCAGTAGTCAAGGCGGGACAGTACCAGGGCATGGAGCTGTGTGGAGTAGCCGTTGAGGAAGGGGCGAATTCTGTATATGTAGCTGAGGAAGAAGCGACAGGAGCGTGCCAGAGTAGAGGTGTGTGATAATACCTGTATATGGTATATTGCGATATTCATCAGGCAATACTGTAACCGGTATTTGAACACCACTGGTATATTTGGTTAGACTGAGGAAAATGTCAGCTATTATCTCAAGAGATAAATACTTCCCTCGTAATTTCAGCTGTGCTACACAAAAAAAAATATAGCACAAGCACACAGATTTTGAGCTGCTTAAATTCTGCAAAGCAAAGTCACGTGTGGAAAAATCTAAAAAGGATGGCTGTACAGCAAATCTGCTGGTACCAGCAACCTGACACACAGTGGTGTAGTCCTACATCTTAAAGTACCGGAACGACAATTACAATATTGATGCTTCTAAAACAAATGATACGAATCCACGTTTTATTTGTACATTGAACTTGAGGTAACATTTAATAGGTAATACATGTTTTGAAAGCATCTAGCAGGTAAATGTTGTCTTTGGTGGTTTGGTTATTTTCTTTTATCATGTTTTTTTCTTTTGCTTTCGATTTTATGAGGTCATGTCCAGTGCAAAACTTCAATCACCCAGATGCCCTGTATAGTATATCACATCCTCCCTGTCTTCAATCACAGTGATGCCCTGTATAGTAGATCACATCCTCCCTGTCTTCAGTCACAGTGATGCCCTGTATAGTAGATCACATCCTCCCTGTCTTCAATCACAGTGATGCCCTGTATTGTACATCACATCCTCCCTGTCTTCAATCACAGTGATGCTCTGTATAGTAGATCACATCCTCCCTGCCTTCAATCACAGTGATGTCCTGTATTGTACATCACATCCTCCCTGTCTTCAATCACAGTGATGCTCTGTATAGTATATCACATCTTCCCTGTCTTCAATCACAGTGATGCCCTGTATAGTAGATCACATCCTCCCTGTCTTCAGTCACAGTGATGCCCTGTATAGTAGATCACATCCTCCCTGTCTTCAATCACAGTGATGCCCTGTATTGTACATCACATCCTCCCTGTCTTCAATCACAGTGATGCTCTGTATAGTAGATCACATCCTCCCTGCCTTCAATCACAGTGATGTCCTGTATTGTACATCACATCCTCCCTGTCTTCAATCACAGTGATGCTCTGTATAGTATATCACATCTTCCCTGTCTTCAATCACAGTGATGCCCTGTATAGTAGATCACATCCTCCCTGTCTTCAATCACAGTGATGCCCTGTATAGTAGATCACATCCTCCCTGTCTTCAATCACAGTGATGCTCTGTATATTAGATCACATCCTCCCTGTCTTCAATCACAGTGATGCTCTGTATAGTATATCACATCTTCCCTGTCTTCAATCACAGTGATGCCCTGTATAGTATATCACATCCTCCCTGTCTTCAATCACAGTGATGCTCTGTATAGTAGATCACATCCCCCCTGTCTTCAATCACAGTGATGCCCTGTATAGTACATCACATCCTCCCTGTCTTCAATCACAGTGATGCCCTGTATAGTAGATCACATCCCCCCTGTCTTCAATCACCATGATGCCCTGTATAGTATATCACACCCTCCCCCTGTCTTCAATCACCTGGATGCCGTGTATAGTATATCACATCCCCCCTGTCTTCAATCACAGTGATGCCCTGTATAGTACATCACATCCTCCCTGTCTTCAATCACAGTGATGCCCTGTATAGTACATCACATCCTCCCTGTCTTCAATCACAGTGATACCCTGTATAGTATATCACATCCTCCCTGTCTTCAATCACAGTGATGCCCTGTATAGTATATCACATCCTCCCTGTCTTCAATCACAGTGATGCCCTGTATAGTATATCACATCCTCCCTGTCTTCAATCACAGCGATGCCCTGTATAGTATATCACATCCTCCCTGTCTTCAATCACAGTGATGCCCTGTATAGTAGATCACATCCTCCCTGTCTTCAATCACAGTGATGCCCTGTATAGTATATCACATCCTCCCTGTCTTCAATCACAGTGATGCCCTGTATAGTAGATCACATCCTCCCTGTCTTCAATGACAGTGATGCTCTGTATAGTAGATCACATCCTCCCTGTCTTCAATCACAGTGATGCCCTGTATAGTAGATCACATCCTCCCTGTCTTCAATCACAGCGATGCCCTGTATATTATATCACATCCTCCCCCTGTCTTCAATCACAGTGATGCCCTGTATAGTATATCACATCCTCCCTGTCTTCAATCACAGTGATGCCCTGTATAGTATATCACAACCTCCCCCTGTCTTCAATCACAGTGATGCCCTGTATAGTATATCACATCCTCCCTGTCTTCAATCACAGTGATGCCCTGTATAGTACATCACATCCTCCCTGTCTATAATCACAGTGATGCCCTGTATATTGTATCACATCCTCCCCCTGTCTTCAATCACAGTGATGCCCTGTATAGTATATCACATCCTCCCTGTCTTCAATCACAGTGATGCCCTGTATAGTATATCACATCCTCCCCCTGTCTTCAATCACAGTGATGCCCTGTATAGTATATCACATCCTCCCTGTCTTCAATCACAGTGATGCCCTGTATAGTACATCACATCCTCCCTGTCTATAATCACAGTGATGCCCTGTATATTGTATCACATCCTCCCCCTGTCTTCAATCACAGTGATGCCCTGTATAGTATATCACATCCTCCCTGTCTTCAATCACAGTGATGCCCTGTATAGTAGATCACATCCTCCCTGTCTTCAATCACAGCGATGCCCTGTATAGTAGATCACATCCCCCCTGTCTTCAATCACAGTGATGCCCTGTATAGTAGATCACATCCTCCCTGTCTTCAATCACAGCGATGCCCTGTATAGTAGATCACATCCCCCCTGTCTTCAATCACAGTGATGCCCTGTATAGTAGATCACATCCTCCCTGTCTTCAATCACAGTGATGCCCTGTATAGTAGATCACATCCTCCCTGTCTTCAATCACAGCGATGCCCTGTATAGTAGATCACATCCCCCCTGTCTTCAATCACAGTGATGCCCTGTATAGTAGATCACATCCTCCCTGTCTTCAATCACAGCGATGCCCTGTATAGTAGATCACATCCTCCCCCTGTCTTCAATCACCACGATGCCCTGTATAGTATATCACATCCTCCCTGTCTTCAATCACAGTGATGCCCTGTATAGTAGATCACATCCCCCCTGTCTTCAATCACAGTGATGCCCTGTATAGTATAGCACGTCCTCCCAGTCTTCTGTCACAGCAATGCCCTGTGATTCCCCCCCTGCGCCCACCCCCCCTCATTGGTTAAAAAAAAAAAAAACTGATACAGTACTCCCCCTGTGCCAGGCAGAAATAAATGCAAGAACCAAACAAAACCAATGGGAACACAATCCTAAGGGAAGGTTTTATTAGGATATACAGCCAAAGGTTAGATTGGGGAGTTAAACATTTAGAGGGGAATTGAACTGGGTGGAAGAATCTATAATGAAGTGTAGGAAAATAAATCTGACAAATGTGCGATCACACACCTTCAACACACCTCCTGGGAAGGGGGGTGGGGGGGGGATCGCCCAAATCTATCACATTCTACAGTGCGTCACATTTAAGCATTTTACTGACTATCTTAACCTAATCTGTTAGAAACTGTTTCAAACGAGTCCTTTGTGGTGTTCTGTTTTCACACTGTGTCTCCACTCCTCCACACATCTTGATTAGACACCTGCTAACTTTGGCACTCTGCCCAGACACCAAGATACGAGAGACTGCAGATGTCTTGCTTAGCTAGTTACATGTGATTTAAGCTGTATCAAAATATGAAAATAAAACTTTAACATAGAAGCAAAGAAACTTATAATCAAATACATAATTAATACTTTATGCTTAATGTCATCTCCTACTATATATATATATATATATATATATATATATATATATATATATATATATATATATATATATATAAATTAGTGCATTGGTCCCCAAAAATAGGTATTTTTTTGAAATGTATTAACTTGCATCAAGATCAGCTGCACCGTATTTTAGTTTTGTTTTGAGGCTGCTGATGCTTTTCGAGAAAGATGCTGCTGCAGATTTCAACATTCCCACAAGCACTTTGAAAACCATTCTGAAATAACGGGATACAATAATACAGGCCTGTGAACAGCAAACTGGATGCAAGTCGTCAGCGTTTCTGATTTGCTCAATACCTGATGCTGAGGACGCCTTGCTTCTGTGCTTTAAAAATGCCTGTGATCAGAATGTGCCTGAATCTGGAATCACTATGAGACACACCCTGAGGAATGAGCACAGCAGCTGGGACATGCACATTTCAACTGCAGTTCATTTGCCATGTATACTTCTTAAAAGTTCACTTACAGCTGTATTTTCAATAGAAAGCACAGTATTTACATTGATATGCTTTTCATTGTACTGTAATTGAGATTTGATTTCAGTCTTCCTGTAACTTCAGTAAAAACTCACAGTATGCATTTGGCCTAATCTCCTGATAAAAAAAGAATTACTGATGAGACCCATTATTTTGCTGGTCCCTTGACATTCATATTAATATTCATATTAATAAGTATTTCGTACTCAAACCTAATGCCAGACAATATTATTCTACATATGCGCCACATAAATGACCACAAGTTAAGGTGAACATATGGCTTCATGGTCACCGGGACAAATTGCTAAGATGAATATTGTTGCTTAATTACTGTGGGAATCAAACAAGTAATACATATCAGCTGTTCACTATTCCTCCCTCTGTACATATCAGCTGTTCACTATTCCTCCCTCTGTACATATCAGCTGTTCACTATTCCTCCCTCTGTACATATCAGCTGTTCACTATTCCTCCCTCTGTACATATCAGCTGTTCACTATTCCTCCCTCTGTACATATCAGCTGTTCACTATTCCTCCCTCTACATATCAGCTGTTCACTATTCCTCCCTCTGTACATATCAGCTGTTCACTATTCCTCCCTCTGTACATATCAGCTGTTCACTATTCCTCCCTCTGTACATATCAGCTGTTCACTATTCCTCCCTCTGTACATATCAGCTGTTCACTATTCCTCCCTCTGTACTTATCAGCTGTTCACTATTCCTCCCTCTGTACATATCAGCTGTTCACTATTCCTCCCTCTGTACATATCAGCTGTTCACTATTCCTCCCTCTGTACATATCAGCTGTTCACTGTTCCTCCCACTGTACATATCAGCTGTTCACTGTTCCTCCCTCTGTACATATCAGCTGTTCACTGTTCCTCCCTCTGTACATATCAGCTGTTCACTATTCCTCTCTCTGTACATATCAGCTGTTCACTATTCCTCCCTCTGTACATATCAGCTGTTCACTATTCCTCCCTCTGTACATATCAGCTGTTCACTATTCCTCCCTCTGTACATATCAGCTGTTCACTATTCCTCCCTCTGTACATATCAGCTGTTCACTATTCCTCCCTCTGTACATATCAGCTGTTCACTATTCCTCCCTCTGTACATATCAGCTGTTCACTATTCCTCCCTCTGTACATATCAGCTGTTCACTGTTCCTCCCTCTGTACATATCAGCTGTTCACTATTTCTCCCTCTGTACATATCAGCTGTTCACTATTCCTCCCTCTGTACATATCAGCTGTTCACTATTCCTCCCTCTGTACATATCAGCTGTTCACTATTCCTCCCACCGATCAGAGGGAGTGAACAACTGGAATCGATCATTTAAATTAATTAAAATAAAAATAGATTTTTGAGAAGCATTTTATTCCTTATTATTATTATTATTATTATTATTATTATTATTATTATTATTATTATTATTATTGCTGTGTAGTGTAATTAAGGTGTAATGCTTAATTTCCACATTAATCTCTTAGTTTAAGGGTATCTTTAAAATCCTGTCCTGTCTCAGTGTCCCGATGACCATGGAGTAATCTAGTCGCCCTGCCAGTCCTATTTCTAAATGCTAATGTAACACACAATTAAATAATAGGTTAAGTACTGAGTGACATTTGCTTTCAGGTAAAGTTAATTGTATCTTATGCAAGTCTTACTAGATAAATGTCAATCTATTCAAATTGAACTAATGAACACAAGCTTTACTACATTAAATCATTACACACAAAGCCTGGCCAGCCTGTTTAAGATGTAACTCGAAAGCCTTGCAAATAGCAGATCCAATGAACAAACAAATACAACTTGTCTTAAATATTCCTGGATGTTCGATCAAAAATCCCAGAAAAAACCCATTCATCTAGTATAGGGAGGAGTTGCAATGCTAAATCCATTAACAAAGGTCCATATTTTCACCTGCTCCAAAAATATTTTTAACATTTCAGTCTGCCCAGTACAAAATCCAAATAAATAACAATTGCATCCAAGTTGGTGCAAAAAAACGCCATTTAGAAATAAAACAAAAACTATCTTGTAGTATGTGGTTCAGCGGATTAAAAAAAAAAAAAGACTTTAACATTGCAGTCTCGTCCAAAAGACAATGTGCAAGAAAAAGTTTAAAGTTCCCCAGACCACGCCTCCAGCAGGAAGAACTGGAGCGCTGGCCGCCCGCCCATGAAACCTGCCCGCTGTCAATCATTCTGCTGCAGACTCGAGGAGCCCTTCCTCTTTATAACTGAAGTGGTCTACACATTAAGAGTGTGAACCCAGTAAGGTGGTACACGTGAATACAAATATATTGAACTTCCATTCATGAAGAGATGTTATTTAAATGTGAGTCCTGGAGTAATACATGAGTGCTCGAGTTATTATAATTATTTAGAGTCCTCTTACCCCGGGGTTCCCAGCTCTGGTCCTGGTCACCCCCTGTGCCTGCTGGTTTTCATTCCAACTTAACCACACCCTTCATTGAACTGATCATTTGCTTAATTAGACCTGTTTAATTGTTGCAGAGTTCAAGTTACTTATAAAATGGTATAGGTAACTTGAAATATTTAACTGTTAACAGCTGAAAACAATTAAAAAGGTCTAATTAAGTAAATTAATGCTCTAACCCACCCCTAGTATATATAATATATAAAAAAGTAACTATAACAAAACTGAAACAAATATACCAGAACAGTTTGCACAAAATAATTCTTCCATGACTAATATAGCGGCGTTTCCATTACCTGGTAAACCTGTCAGACGGGTTCAAAAGCTAGTTGACTGGCAGAGACTGAAGCCGCCCGTCAGTTTGACTGGCAGCAATAGGTCTGTGACGGGCCTCTAGACCCCGCCCTTTAAAGGCACAGCCAATCGAATGAGTGCGTGATTGGGCAGTTCCAGGCTTGTTAACAAAGCAACTCTGTGATGGAGGGAGGATTTGTTTATTTCCTTTTCATGCATGATTCTGATTGGCTGCCTCGTGTGTTCGTCGACATGAAAGCACAATGCAAAGTCTAGTCTAGATCTGCCAGTCTGGTCTTATGGAAGCCTTCTCTCTCCTATCTGTTCAGTACAAATGCTTTAATTCACAGAAACACTGTATATAGAATGGTGCTCACCTGGTGTTCTCTCTGCCTCACTTCTCCCACGCTACTCCACTGCTCCGCTCACTCCACTGGCTCCCGATCACCGCTCACATCCAGTTCAAGACTCTTGTACTCGCCTACAGATGCCTTGACCAGACAGCACCCAGCTACCTCCAGACCCTCATCTCTCCCTACACCCCCACTCGACCTCTCCGCACCGCCTGCACTAGAAGACTGGCTCTACCTCCTCTACACTCCCCTGCCTCCAGAGCCCGCTCCTTCTCCACCCTCGCCCTGCAGTGGTGGAATAACCTTCCTACAGATGCCAGGACTGCCCAGTCCCTGACCATCTTCCGGCGCCTCCTCAAGACTCCCCTCTTCAGACAGCACCTGTAGAAACTCCTTTTCCCTCTGGACACTTATCACTCTTCCTTAATGCGCTTTACTTGCTCTTATCTGTTCCCTATTTTACTGCATTTAATCCTGTACTTTAGAGTACTGTAATCTGCCACTAGTGTTAATCAATCTGTGATTAACACAACTGTGATTCTTGAAATGTATTTTTGTTTACGACTGTTCCTTCAATAGTAAAGCCACTCCTGCTGTAATGTCAGATTGTGTCTGTCCCTTGAATGCTCTTCATAACACTGTATTTAAATAAATCAATGATTTTCTTTTTTCGGCAGCTACTAAACAGAATCCCGTGTGCTGCCATGGACAGTGTGAAGATGGAATCTGTCCAGATTAAAGAGGAGTTCCCTGAACTTGAACTTGTCCCCATTAGAGTGGAGTTCTCTGGGCTGGCTTCCCTCCCCATTAAACAGGAGCTCTGTGAGATGCAATGTGACAGCAGTCAGCCAGAGGTCTCTGAGATTAAAGCTGAGCACAATGAATTGGAGATCCCCCAGACAGAAGAACCCCTTCCTGTTAAACAAGAAGAGGTGCTGGAAACTGTCCGTATTAAACGGGAGCCCCCTGAAGTAGAGTTTGAGCACATGGAACCAGTGAAGGAAGAATCCGAGGACTTCAAACCAAACATCCCTGAGCTGGAGCCTGTACGCCTGCGAGAGTGTAGCGTGGTGCTGGAGAGAATCTGCGTGAGAGAGCAAGGCGCTGGAGAGGAAGGCTCTCCCAACAGCACGCAAGGAGGTGGAAAGGAAGACGGGCGCTCCCATTCAGAATGCAGTCTAGCAGGTGAGTGACTCCCAGTAGCTGTGACATTGTCATTCTAGATTGCGTGATATCCACAGTGTGGTTGAGAGGGAGGGAGCATATTGGTTAGAGTACTTTTAAAACCTGTCCAATCAGAATACTGATCTAAAAATGACTAATCCATTTGAACACTTTAAAAGTAAATGGTATTTACTCTGGTCCCTCCGCAGTCAGATACGCGACGGATTACTCGATTTGTATTTGATTTACCCCAAGATTTGGAAAAACTCCTAAAATACCATAAGAGAGATATAATTGTAATCTAATGCTGATATATTTGTAATTTGGGTTTGTCAGGGGCAATAGACCTGAAACATTACAGGAGAACTTCACAGTCAGATTTTGATCCCAGGGCTCGGTTTCACCAGCATCAGTCTTTACTGACTTTGCTTTCACACAGAAAGGCTTTATGTTTAACTTTGCATTTTTAAACTGGTGTAACCCAGAGCAAACCCCACAGCTAAAATGCACACACTTTAATCCAGGGGTTCCAAACAGCACCACCTTCAGGCCGCGGGTGCAATGACATTCTATGTGTTTTTTTCTATTAATAACGATAAGCAGCCGTCGGCAGCAGCTGTAATTATAGAAAAATAAAGTGTAGCAAGGGAGTATCGACGGACTGTCAATCAAAGCAGAAATTCACAAATCAGAGCTAACAGATTGCCTTCCTGTAGGCGGGATGTAGAGCGAGAGCTCTGACAATAGGGTGGTGTTGAGGTCATGTGATCGCTCTGCTGGCAGATGTAAAAAGTGTGTTCAGTATTCATAACATTACAATATGTCGAATCCGCTACCAAAGAATGTGTTTTGCAAAGTATTGTGGCAGTAGCCACACACAGTGTTGCAGGAAATGCATCACCTGCTTATTCATAATTCATAATGGCCAGGCAATGTCTTTTCTTTTTGATTATTAGCTCCTTTTTTGTTTGCCTTATATAGTTATCCCTGTCTCTTATTTTTAGAGCTTTTCAGGGCATATATATGTATTCGTTCAATTGGTTTGTTTTACCTGAGTTTTTTTTTTCATTACCCTTTTACTGGGGGTTTTACGGTAATGATTTGTTCTTGCTCCTTTTTTTACCTCCACTAGTCACCTGATAGGGGAAGGCCTTGAGTTCCTGTTTCCTGTTTTAGGAGGGGGAGGAGAAGGAAGGACTTTTGGGGTGTGGTTGTTGCTCACCTTTATTATTATTATTATTATTTATTTCTTAGCAGACGCCCTTATCCAGGGCGACTTACAATTGTTACAAGATATCACATTACACAGATATCACATTATTTTACATACAATTACCCATTTATACAGTTGGGTTTTTACTGGAGCAATCTAGGTAAAGTACCTTGCTCAAGGGTACAGCAGCAGTGTCCCCTTGCTGGGGATTGAACCCACAACCCTCCGGTCAAGAGTCCAGAGCCCTAACCACTACTCCACACTGCTGCCCTTTGTTTGTTTGGATCTTTTGTTGTAGTTCTATACTTTTTTGTTTTCCACTGTTTGCAAAATTATAGTTTTTGTTTTTCTCTTTCAACTATCCTAACAGCTCGGGCTGCATTTTCTTGACCACCAGTTTTTTCCTGCATACCTTTTTTGTTTGGGGTTCTGTTTGTTTTTGCCGGTTTTTTTGGTTCAAAGGATTTATAACAACTGCATTGCAGATTCACAGAACCAGCACCGGATCAAGAGCAGCCAGGGTGAGATCTTCTTCAATAATTTCTATTGGATTACAGTTTTTTTTTTTGAATGGCCATTCATGCTCTTTATTTTTGGGGTGTTTGCGTAGGATTTTTCTGGGACATTGTTTGCTTTTTTGGTGATTTATATATTGCCTTTATTGTTTTGTTTGTTCGGGACTGTTATTGTGGTGTTTTTATTTTTTACTTCTAGTGATATTTATTGCCTTCCAAAAGTTTGCTATAGGATGTTGTTCAGACAACTTTTGTCCTTTTTCCTCAGTAGCAATAAATGGATTTTTGGTAGCCTCTGTTTGGCCCCCTTTTCATAATTATTTTCGCTGTGGCAATTTACTGCTATTAGTAAACTTTGTTATAGTATAAAGAACAGAAAAGGCAGCTGCAGGAGTTTGAATGCATTTGTACTGCGGGCTCAGCTTTGAGGAGCTGGAATGGGTTTTTTTCTTTTGTAGAAACGTTTCCATACTAACTTTTATAATAACATTCATTTACAATTAATGCCAATGATGAATATGTTTTTTTGTCACTAAGTAGCTATTAACATTTAAAATATTGCGTGCTTTGATGTATGTTTCAATATTAACTAAATCAAGTTATGAATCAAACTGATAAGTCTTGTTGCATGCCATTAATTGATTTATTAAAATGTTTGGTTATACTGCTATTTTATTGATTACTGGCTCATTCACAGACGTCTTAAAATAACGCTAGAATATTTTTTGTTGAAACATAATAATGATAATATTTTTTTTTTTGACTGATTTCAGATTTCGCTGCAGGTGGATTTATTGTAAGTTTTCTTTTGGCGCAGCTGCACTGATTTTTTTTTTTTTTTTTTTTTGGTGGGGGGGGATGTTGCAAGCTAACTGAATGTGATTTTGCAAGTTGTATTTGGTTGTACAGAGTATTTGCGAAAAAAGTAACTTCTGCAAAGCTCTCGTTTCCTTCTGTATTGTATGTGTGATAGTTATCATGAGGTGACGGCTGGACGTTTTAGTTGCATAGTGTTCAGAAATCAGGATTTAAGAGTCATGTTTTTGTGCATGTTGTACTGGTTTTACTCAAAAGTGATTCCTGTTCAGGTATTTATGAATGGGAATAATAAGAGACATGCACTTTCTTGTTTGATAACCAAGAAAAATAACTGCATTTCTAGAATTTTCCATTATACAAAGGTACCTAATTTTAAAGGTTGATAAAAAACGTCTGTTTAATCTTTGCAATTTATTGTATTCACTAAAATGAAAGTGTTTGAATTTTTAACTCTCTGCATATTCTATGTGATTTCCATCTTTCACATTATTTATTCAAATGAATAAAGGACAGTTTAGATTAGCTTTATTTATCATGTTACAGGTTTAAACATAGAAAATGTTTTTAATTTGACATTTTCCCAAGGAGTGCTAATAGTGGGCCGCAGTGCCTGATGCAGCTGAACAGGTGGTCCTCGGGTAGAAAAAATTGGGAACCCCTGCTTTAATCCACTCCCCCACCCAGCCACATGCCCTAAGCCTACAAGCAGCCCCTCTTACTTTCTTTCCTGTTCATATCTTCCAGGTTCCAGTCCAGCAGCTAAAGCGAGGGCGGGCGGTGGAGAATATCCTGACTGTGGGAAGAGTTTCATTCGCTTAGGAAACCTGAAAACACACCAGCAAATTCACACAGGAGAGAAACCATATCGCTGCTCTGACTGTGGGAAGAGTTTCAATCACTTAAGATACCTGAAAATACACCAGCGAATTCATACAGGAGAGAAACCGTATTGCTGCTCTGACTGTGGGAAGAGTTTCAGAAATTCAGGAAAACTGAAAATACACCAGCGAATTCATACAGGAGAGAAACCGTATTTCTGCTCTGACTGTGGGAAGAGTTTCAGTCAATCAGCACCCCTGAAAGCACACCAGCAATTTCACACAGGAGAGAAACCATATTGCTGCTCAGACTGTGGGAAGAGTTTCAGTCTGTTAGGAAACCTGACAACACACCAGCGAATTCATACAGGAGAGAAACCGTATTTCTGCTCTGACTGTGGGAAGAGTTTCAGTCTGTTAGGAAACCTGAAAAGACACCAGCGAATTCATACAGGAGAAAAACCGTATTGCTGCTCTGACTGTGGGAAGAGTTTCAGAGTTTCACAACAACTGAAAAGACACCAGCGAATTCATACAGGAGAGAAACCGTATTGCTGCTCTGACTGTGGGAAGAGTTTCAGAGTTTCAGAACAACTGAAAACACACCAGCGAATTCATACAGGAGAGAAACCGTATAGCTGCTCTGACTGTGGGAAGAGTTTCAGAGTTTCAGAACATCTGAAAAGACACCAGCGAATTCATACAGGAGAGAAACCGTATAGCTGCTCTGACTGTGGGAAGAGTTTCAGTCAGTTAAGTAACCTCAAACAACACACCAGCAAACTCACACAGGAGAGAAATTGTACCAGTGCTCTGACTGTGGGAAGAGTTTCAACAAGTTAGGACATCTTCAAACACACCAGTGAATTCACACCGGAGACAAACCCTAAGGACCATGTTCATTCAAAAAGAAACATTACCTTACATCAGCGCTCCAGATAAGGTTTTGGGTCTAGGAGTAACTTACGCGTTTAACACTGAGAGTAAAATGTATTTTCAGTGGGTAAAATGCAACATTACCTTGAAGTCCTGAGTAATCTCGATAAATACTGTACAATCGTTGATGCTAATGGGCAGGCATTAAAAAAAAAATCCTTCCATTTTAACTGCAATGTTTCTTTGAACTACGGCACAACCACAGTTCTACAAGGTTCTTTATCGGCTTTATCGCATTTTTTTTCCAGGTATCACACTGACTCTGCAAATCAATTACATTATATTTTAACATTAACCTCTTTAGCGATACAGACGTACCTGGCACGTCATGATTGAAAACATGGTTAAAAATGTTTAAAAAAAATATATGAATCTGGATTGCTCTTTTTTCACTCGGGGTGCTTCATTGAGGAGTTATTACACAACATATTAATGTCATTATATTACACAGATAAAATATATTTGATGTGACGCAGTTGTTAAATGTAATTTACAGCCTGTTTGAATGCAAGCAGTGGCCATCATTGGCTTGTATTGGAAACATCCAGAATGAATTTAAAACAATCTGTGTGTAACTTTTGTTTTCTTTTCAATGAGGATTGATAATAAAATAAGTTTACCTTTTGATTAGTAGCTGTTTTATCGAGCTGTGCTTCATGAAATCAGCTTTGAAGTTACATATGACTATTTGTCTGTCTTGTTTTGTTCATGTGACAGAGAGGAAGATACTTCCTGCTCCTGACTGTCACCGTATGACACCATTGTAATGCCCGAGTGTGTGGGAGCTACTGTATCATCGTGTGACACCATTGTAATGCACCGAGCGTGTGGGAGCTACTGTATCATCGTGTGGCACCATTGTAATGCACCGAGCGTGTGGGAGCTACTGTATCATCGTGTGACACCATTGTAATGTACAGAGCGTGTGGGAGCTACTGTATCATCGTGTGACACCATTGTAATGCACCGAGCGTGTGGGAGCTACTGTATCATCGTGTGACACCATTGTAATGTACAGAGTGTGTGGGAGCTACTGTATCATCGTGTGACACCATTGTAATGTACAGAGCGTGTGGGAGCTACTGTATCATCGTGTGACACCATTGTAATGTACAGAGCGTGTGGGAGCTACTGTATCATCGTGTGACACCATTGTAATGCACCGAGCGTGTGGGAGCTACTGTATCATCGTGTGACACCATTATAATGTACAGAGTGTGTGGGAGCTACTGTATCATCGTGTGGCACCATTGTAATGCACCGAGCGTGTGGGAGCTACTGTATCATCGTGTGACACCATTGTAATGTACAGAGCGTGTGGGAGCTACTGTATCATCGTGTGACACCATTGTAATGTACAGAGCGTGTGGGAGCTACTGTATCATCGTGTGACACCATTGTAATGCACCGAGCGTGTGGGAGCTACTGTATCATCGTGTGACACCATTGTAATGCTCCGAGCGTGTGGGAGCTACTGTATCATCGTGTGACACCATTGTAATGTACAGAGCGTGTGTGGGAGCTACTGTATCATCGTGTGACACCATTGTAATGCACAGAGTGTGTGGGAGCTACTGTATCATCGTGTGACACCATTGTAATTTAGAGTGTGTGGGAGCTACTGTATCATCGTGTGACACCATTGTAATGCACCGAGCGTGTGGGAGCTACTGTATCATCGTGTGACACAATTATAATGTACAGAGTGTGTGGGAGCTACTGTATCATCGTGTGACACCATTGTAATGTACAGAGTGTGTGGGAGCTACTGTATCATCGTGTGACACCATTGTAATGCACCGAGTGTTTGGGAGCTACTGTATCATCGTGTGGCACCATTGTAATGTACAGAGTGTGTGGGAGCTACTGTATCATCGTGTGACACCATTGTAATGTACAGAGTGTGTGGGAGCTACTGTATCATCGTGTGACACCATTGTAATGTACAGAGTGTGTGGGAGCTACTGTATCATCGTGTGACACCATTGTAATGTACCGAGCGTGTGGGAGCTACTGTATCATCGTGTGACACCATTGTAATGTACAGAGTGTGTGGGAGCTACTGTATCATCGTGTGACACCATTGTAATGTACAGAGTGTGTGGGAGCTACTGTATCATCGTGTGACACCATTGTAATGCACCGAGCGTGTGGGAGCTACTGTATCATCGTGTGACACCATTGTAATGCACCGAGCGTGTGGGAGCTACTGTAGTTCCAACTTTAAAAAAAGTGTCGTAAACTCAGCGATCATAGGGTAAAAATAAACATTAGAAACCGTGTGTTTTTTGTATATAGCTACTGTGAGTGAAACCTTGTATCTCAAACTTGTTGTGTCTGGGTGAGTTGGTTGGAGATGAACTGTTAGGCTAGTGAGTTTGAGCATACAATTGATATATTTTACATATTTTTTGAATACTGTATCTTATTTTTGTAATCCCTGTAGTCAAATTCCTTACTTTAATAAATTTATATTAGATCTAATTTCTTTTTTATACCGTCCCCCAAAAAACTATTATTCATTATTTGTATATTTCATCTGATTTTTTTTCTCTTCATTTGATTTCTTTTCTTTCTAGTCTTTTTTATAAATAACATAAGAAATTCTAGAACAAGAAAAGACCATTCGGCCCACCTCTGCTCCGTTAACACTCAGGAGAGGAAAAACAAAGAACTCCTGTGTGAAAAATAATTCTCAGCAGTTACTTTGGTAAACCCCTTGACAATTTTAAATACCTCTTAAGTCCCCTCTGGCTCTCCTCCTTCCTAGGCTGTACAGATTCAGCTCTTTCAGTCTCTCTTCATATGACATGCCCTTCAGTCCTGGAATTAATCGTGTTGCTCTCTGTACTCTCTCCAATGCCTCAATGTCTTTCTTATGATAAGGGGACCAGAACTGGACACACTATTCTAGGTGTGGTCGTACCAGTGCATTGTATAATTAATATAGCTTCTCTTGATTTGAATTCATCTGTCTTGAATATATAACCTAACATTCTATTTGCCTTTTTTATAGCTTCTTAAGAGATTCATGCACTACAACCCCCAAGTACTTTTCATGCATAGCCTCCTCTATTTCATTACTATTCATGCTGTTTTTGTGCCATATGTGCAAGACTTTGTATTTATTCACATGTGTCAGCCCAAGCTTGAATCTTGTCTAAAGCTGTGTGGCAAAGTGGTTTGCAGTGTGCAGGTGTAGAGATGATGCAGTGCTTAAACAAGGACAGACAACAAAGAACCGGTGAAATTATGGTTTATTTATAATCCAAAGTCTGATGACAACAGTAAAGAATAATGAGAACTGGCTGTACACAATGATGTGTCTTGCCCAGTTAAATCCAGGGGTTCAGTCCCGAAACAGTAACCACGGTATTTAAACACACACAGTGAACACAAACACGGTCACAAGGGTAAAGTGAGTGCTGTAGTGCTCGTGGTGCAGCTGCAGTTTATCAAGTGCAGTGTTGTTCGTGTTTAGTGCTGGTCTGTAGCGACAGCTCCGGATCGTGATAGCCGTCTAATAACAAGAAACAAGATACAATTAGACACGACAAACAAAGAAAACACTCCTGATTTAGAACACGGCTCCCCTTGAAAACTAGGAAATTATTATTATTTATTTCTTAGCAGACGCCCTTATCCAGGGCGACTTACAATTGTTACAAGATATCACATTATTTTTTACATACAATTACCCATTTATACAGTTGGGTTTTTACTGGAGCAATCTAGGTAAAGTACCTTGCTCAAGGGTACAGCAGCGGTGTCCCCCACCTGGGATTGAACCCAAGACCCTCCGGTCAAGAGTCCAGTGCTCTCCTTCTGGGTTCGCATTAACCATAACAAAAGGAACAGATCACCTCGCTACGTCCCTGTGGCAAAGTGGTTAGCCGTGTGCAGGTGCAGGTGATTAGTAATCAGAGAGACAATGATAAATCCAGGTGCAATGGCGTTTTATTTTTAAACCCAAAGGCCTGATGGCAAACAGCAGTAAACAATAAACAATGAGAAGCGATACAGCGGCGTGTATTGTTTTATTTGTAATCCTCGGGTTGGCCCTGAAATAATAGTCCCGTTCTTTTAAACACCCACTGCTAACCATCCACAAAGTGAAACTGATGAGGTCACTTATGCTATAGATTCCAGCACAAGCGGTGGAGAAACAGGCCAGTCAGCAAGCCCTAAATAGTTTGTACCACTCAAAACATCAAAGAGAAAGAGGACTATTGCAGTCTGTAGTAACCCAAAAGCCTGAGATAGTTGGGTTACTATTCGTAGTAACCAAACTATCTCAGGCTGTTGGGTTACTACGGACTGCAATAGAGAACAACCCAACCAGAGACATGATACAATTGATTAGGGAAGAAAATCAAAGGTCTAGGGACCATGAAGCACAATAGTTTCAAATGCTTATACAACAAACACCACACACAGGATGGCCATCTCAAGGTCCACATCCCCAATGGCCCAACGTGACATTGGTTTCTCGAAATCAAAGAACAAATGAGTATGGTTAGTATGATCATCCTCAGTCAGTGTCCCCAGTATCAGTCCAGCAAGATGTGTCAATGAGACAGACGCCACAGTCAACTCCCTTGCTTGATTCACGTGGAACGTCATCTCCTGTTTCTCCACATGTTTCAACCAATATCTGATCATGATTCATACGAAACAAACATGACTTATAGACGACTGTGATTCGTTAACACTAGAAGGACCGGAGATATACTCATGCCTAGAAGCCCTGCAGCAGTCTTTCTGACAGTTGTATTCAAAACACTGAATAACAAAAGGATAAACAAACAGTCAGATGTAATTATTTTTTTTTATTGAGTATGTCACAAATATCTGAACAACTGAAGCATATATATATATATATATATATATATATATATATATATATATATATATATACACAGACATGCTTAAATTTGTTGGTACCCTTAGAGCTCATTAAAATAATGCTTCATTCCTCCTGAAAAGTGATGAAATTAAAAGCTATTTTATCATGTATACTTGCACATGCCTTTGGTATGTCATAGAATAAAGCAAAGAAGCTGTGAAAAGAGATGAATTATTGCTCATTCTACAAAGATATTCTAAAATGGCCTGGACACATTTGTTGGTACCCCTTAGAAAAGATAATAAATAATTGTATTATAGTGATATTTCAAACTAATTAGTTTCTTTAATTAGTATCACACATGTCAAACTACCTGTCAACAGGTGCAGAAGTCTCATTGAGAGCTACAGAAAACGTTTGGTTGCAGTGATTGCCTTTAAAGGTTGTGCAACAAAATATTAGGTTAGCGGTCCCATCATTTTCGTCCATGCCATTTTCATTTGTTTTCTTATTTACAATATTATGTTGAATAAAAAATCAAAAGCAAAGTCTGATTTCTATTAAATATGGAATAAACAATGGTGGATGCCAATTACTTTTGTCAGTTTCAAGTTATTTCAGAGAAAATTGTGCATTCTTCGTTTTGTGCGGAGGGGTACCAACAAATTTGAGCATGTCTGTGTCGCTGTGTGTGTGTCTATATATATATATATATATATATATATATATATATATATATATATATATATATATATATATATATATATAAGCTCAAAGAGCCAGCTGCCCTCTTTCTAGTAGCTTTCGAGGAGGCTGTGTGGTCCAGTGGTTAAAGAAACAGGCTTGTAACCAGGCGGTCCCCGGTTCAAATCCCACCTCAGCCACTGACTCATTGTGTGACCCTAAGCAAGTCACTTAACCTCCTTGTGCTCCGTCTTTCAGTTGAGATGTACTTGTAAGTGACTCTGCAGCTGATGCATAGTTCACACACCCTAGTCTCTGTAAGTCGCCTTGGATAAAGGTGTGTGCTAAATAAACAAATGGACATTACATAAGCAAATAAGATGTCCTTTTTTTGGAATACCATGTTCTTTATCAAAAACACGTAGCTTTCGAGTTAAGGGGAATAAAAGCAATGAATAGAGAACAAGGGGTAATCGGGAAATAGGCAATAAGCATTACAAGAGCCAATCAAATCGCGTCACCTAATGGCCTCTCTCTCTCTCTCTCTCTCTCTCTCTCTCTCTGATCACAATGTGTTGACGTCATATTCCTCCGACAGACAAGAACCAATCAAAACGCGAGACTGTTAAGCAGTTCCATCCCCAAAACCGGGGCTGCGTCATACCTCCGCGTCTTTTCAAAGAGAAGAACAACAACAAACGATAGAAATTTAAAAGAAAAAAGATTGAGCTCCGCAGAGTTGTTTTTAATTTATTTAACATTTCGGTGCGCACCAGTTGACAAGGCGTGGACGATAAATAAAAAAAGTAAGTTCCATGTTGTTGTTTTTAATTGGTGTTTGGTTGTTCTCGACGCAGTGGTGTTTTGCTGTTAGCCGCGGGTTTTTCAGCCGGTCAGTGTTTCTGTGCAGCGCAGGTATGTGATGTTCTCGTCATGGGTAGCTAGTAATGTCAGCGCGGTGTTGATGTGGTTTAACCTGCTGAACTCGGATGCGCGCAACCTCTCGATGCTCTCCTAGTGTCTGGGATAAATCCCGACTGAACTGAACAGATACTGTACGAAACTACACGTGATTGTAGATTCATATTG
This sequence comes from Acipenser ruthenus, assembly GCF_902713425.1. Classification (NCBI taxonomy): domain Eukaryota; kingdom Metazoa; phylum Chordata; class Actinopteri; order Acipenseriformes; family Acipenseridae; genus Acipenser; species Acipenser ruthenus. The sequence goes on from NC_081229.1 coordinate 8,396,619, forward strand.
AATATAAACTACATGGAAACGCATTGCGCGCTGAGAGATAAGCACGTCTGTCTGTGTTAATAACTTTATAAAACATAATGTTTTTGATTACCCTATATATATATATATATATATATATATATATATATATATATATATATATATATATATATATATTTTAATTTGATTTATTTATTAACTGCAGATGTCTTAAACTAAATGATACAGACGCGGTTGTTTAAAACTAAGTGATACAGACGCGGTTGTTTTAAACTAAATGATACAGATGTGGTTGTTTTAAACTAAATGATACAGACGCGGTTGTTTTAAACTAAATGATACAGACGCGGTTGTTTTAAACTAAATGATATAGACGCGGTTGTTTTCGTTATTTTGAGAAAAGGTATTTAGAGTGTCGCGCTACAGGAAGTGGCTGAAAGCCGGTGTAGGTGCAGAACGTGGTACATCATCAGAATGTGGTACTGGTACCAAAACTTGATCCGTGTGACGTTAAAAAATGGTACACTGTCAGTGTTGTGATTGACTGCTGCACAAATCACTAGGAATAAGACAAACTGTGGTTCACCCACAAAATGGTATATGTTTACAATGTTAGATAACACCATTTGTTGCTCATCAGTTAGTCACATATTTGCTGAATTGGTTATATATATATATATATATATATATATATATATAGCTCTGGAAATAATTTTGCAGTGGTCTCTTAATTATCAGTTTCTCTGGTTTTACTATTTATAGGTATGTGTTTGGGTAAAATGAACATTTTTGTTTTATTCTATAAACTACTGACAACATTTCTCTCAAATTCCAAATAAAAATATTGTCATTTAGAGCATTTATTTGCAGAAAATGATAACTGGTCAAAATAATAAAAAAGATGCAGTGTTGTCAGACCTCGAATAATGCAAAGAAAATAAGTTCATATTCATTTTTAAACACCACAATACTAATGTTTTAACTTAGGAAGAGTTCAGAAATCAATATTTGGTGGAATAACCCTGATTTTCAAGCACAGCTTTCATGCGTCTTGGCATGCTCTCCACCAGTCTTTCACATTGATGTTGGGTGACTTTATGCCACTCCTGGCGCAAAAATTCAAGCAGCTCGGCTTTGTTTGATGGCTTGTGACCATCCATCTTCCTCTTAAACATATTCCAGAGGTTTTCAATGGGGTTCAGGTCTGGAGATTGGGCTGGCTATGACAGGGTCTTGATCTGGTGGGCCTCCATCCACACCTTGATTGACCTGGCTGTGTGGCATGGAGCATTGTCCTGCTGGAAAAACCAATCCTCAGAGTTGGGGAACATTGTCAGAGCAGAAGGAAGCAAGTTTTCTTCCAGGACAACCTTGTACTTGGCTTGATTCATGCGTCCTTCACAAAGACAAATCTGCCCGATTCCAGCCTTGCTGAAGCACCCCCAGATGAGTCCAATTTTCAGCTTTGCCCAACACCTGGTCGTCTAATGGTTAGACGGAGACCTGGAGAGGCCTACAAGCCACAGTGTCTCGCACCCACTGTGAAATGTGGTGGAGGATCGGTGATGATCTGGGGGTGCTTCAGCAAGGCTGGAATCGGGCAGCTTTGGCATGAATTGTAAGGTCTAAACAGAATTAAAAAATAACTTAATACAGTCGGCAAAATTCCTTAGTAACAAAACTAATCTGTACACAAAATATTAAGGCATCGGGTGTTCGATGTGCTTTTAGTACTCGCATACACACACATGCGCACACACACGCGCGCACACACACACACACGTGTGGAAGGCCACACTATTTAGTGCATCTTCAAATATTTAGTACATGCAGGGGCACTGGCCCCTCCAATAATCATCTCCAAAATATTGATTTCTGCCCTTTCTGTCACTGACACTCACACACTAAACGTATTTCCTCATAAAGTGTAGTTATGGTCGTGTGTGTACTTGGTTTGCACATGTCCCCCCCCCCCCCCCCCCCCCAATAAGAAATAAGTAATAATAATAATAACGTGCAGTTAAGGACTGGCGCTTGTGTCCCTTTAATGTTTGAGTCCAGCTGTAGTAGTACAATTAGTGGATAAACCGCACATTTTAAAAATGATGCTATTTTATGCTAAACTGAAAACTGTTAATATACTAAAGGGAAAGCACTTGTGAAGCTGAATCGAGAGCTTCAATGCAGAGTTCCTGAAATGCAGTGTGATTTATTCGTACACCACATTGAGCCTGTTTTAACGCTCGGGAATCGGACAATGCAATGTCTTTGTCAGAACTCATGAAGCTCTGTAAAGAACATGACCTGGACTTCTGTATCCTGATGTATTCCACCTACAGGTGCTTTGGGCCGCACTACCTGTTACAGCTGCAACTGCAGAAAGATGTGTCAGTGATAAAAAGCTCCACAGCGTATGGAGTTTCATTGAAATGGCGAGTGTAATGCTATTTATTTATATAACCATATCAACACACACCACACACATTGTGTGTGTATATATATAGATATATATATGGTTTTTTGTTTTGTTTGTTTAATGTGTCTCCCCAATTGCGGTGTTTATTTCACATGCCCCTGAGTACACACGTTGATTTTGATAAATACATTAACTACATGTTCTAAACAAATGTAAATGAACTACGTATTTTTCTACGTAGGGGCTGGTCATTTTACAGTCATGCAGCGTCATTACAAGAGTAGCCAGTCGCCTTTGGGATAACATCTTTTTAATTTCAGACTTTTTACGGTTAGAAAAAAAAATCAAGAATAATGAAAATTGCAAACCATGCCGGTGAGAGATTTTCTTCCACAGTGCAAATCTAGATTTGCTGAGTGCTGCCGACTTCTTGAGACAGACAGTGTTGAGCGTGACACGGTTCAATTTGCATTGACAATGTACTAAATTGACATTGTCGTGTTTCTTTACAAACACAAAAATAAATACAAAAACAAACATTTTAACAAAAACACTTGCTCACAGAGTGAAATCAAACAGTTAAAACAAAACAAAGTCACGAACACTAAAAGAAACAAAACAGACCCTGGGTCAGGCTGGGCAGTTTCCTTCACTGTTTCTGCACAAGGTTTTTAAACAATAACAAAACATCAGATTTTTTAAAAATACAAAACAAAACACAAGGCTGCGCTGTCATATTTATACATTCTATTAATAATACAGTCATATTTATACATTCTATTAATAATACAGTCATATTTATACATTCTATTAATAATACAAAGCCTCTATACAAGCAGGGCTTTGCCCTGCCCCCGCTAATAGTGTGCAGGGCTCTCTCCTGCTGCCCTGCTGCAGGCTCTCTTACAACCGTATTGTCAATAAAATGCACAGTACTACTGAATTTATAATACTTTTCATTGTACTGTCAATGAAATTTGATTTCAGTGTTACTGTAGCTTCAGTAGAAACTCAGTATGCATTTGGCATTATTTTATTACTGTAACGTCAAGCTTGGCAAATGTCTATGATGTTCTTTGAGCGCTGGATGCGGAAGCAGCTATCTTGTTTGTTTATGTCCGTGTTATGTCTGTGGTGAAGGGACTATCTGTATTGCTCAGATCCGACTCCTTTTTTTTTTTTTTCGCCTGCTATCGGTCTCACTCAGCCATTGAAAGCTTTTCTCTGCTTTTTCCTGAGAAAAAACAACTAGAGACCTGTGCTTGGCATCTTTTTGATGATGTCGGACCGGAAAGGAAAAATTGTAATGCTGGACCTGGTCCGACATAGGGCCACAAATGGTTAAACTTTTTCAACAGATAAAATTGTATGATATTATAAATTTATTACAAGAAATTCTGTGTTCCTTCAATAGTAAAGCCACTCCTGCTATAATGCCAGATTGTGTCTGTCCCTTGAATGCCCTTCATAACACTGTATTTAAATAGATACATAATTATTTTTTCAGCAGCTACTAAACAGAATCCCGTGTGCTGCCATGGACAGTGTGAAGATGGACTCTGTCCAGATTAAAGAGGAGTTCCCTGAACTTGAACCTGCCCCCATTAGAGTGGAGTTCTCTGGGCAGGCTTCCCTCCCCATTAAACAGGAGCTCTGTGAGATGCAATGTGAGAGCAGCCAGCCAGAGGTCTCTGACATTAAAGCTGAGCACAATGAACTGGAGATCCCCCAGATGGAAGAATCCCTTCCTGTGAAACAAGAAGAGGTGCTGGAAACTGTCCGTATTAAACAGGAGCCCCCTGAAGTAGAGTTTGAGCACATGGAACCAGGGAAGGAAGAATCTGAGAACTTCAAACCAAACATCCCTGAGCTGGATCCTGTGTGCCTGCGGGAGTGTAGCGTGGTGCTGGAGAGAATCTGCGTGAGAGAGCAAGGCGCTGGAGAGGAAGGCTCTCCCAACAGCATGCAAGGAGGTGGAAAGGAAGACGGGCGCTCCCATTCAGAATGCAGTCTAGCAGGTGAGTGACTCCCAGTAGCTGTGACATTGTCATTCTAGATTGGGTGAAATCCACAGTGTGGTTGAGAGGGAGGGAGCATATTGGTTAGATTACTTTTAAAATCTGTCCAATCAGAATACTGATCTAAAAATGACTAATCTATTTGAACACTTTAAAAGTAAATGGTATTTACTCTGGTCCCTCCGCAGTCAGATATGCGACAGATTACTGGATTTGTATTTGATTGGTTTTACAGACTAGTTTTAAACATATAAAAGACAAATCACATGAGCCTATGCTGTAGTCAGATATACATTGATTTAGGCAGACAGATTCCAGAATAGCCAGGCTCTGGACTGTAGAGGGGATCACACCATTAATTTCAATAGGGATTAGATCGGGACCCCAAAATCATACCGAATTAGAATGCTGGTTTGTAGAGGGGCTGGATTAGACAGGGCTCTACAGCTATGCACAAAAGCTTTGCATCTCCTACAATTGTAGGATTGAGGCATAATAAAAAAACATATAAACATCAGTTAGACCTTTCATTTAGCATCATGTAATCAAAGAAACTACTAAATTATATTGGAAAAGTCCACCGGAAGCCACAATAGTAGCACAGTATGTTAGATTTCAATGTCACATTGCATATTTTTTTTATTTTTTATTGTCGCCATCCTCAAATTCTAGGTGTTTCTAAACTTTTGTCTGTAGTGTAGGTTGCTGATGCATTTACAGTCTGTGTAACTGTATAAAATAAACTGCTTGTGTTTCTGTCTGTATACTGGAGTCCTGTAACCCACTGTGTTGGGATTCAATTATAGGAATGATAAATAGAGAGAACTGAATTAACAAAACACATAAACCCTGCATGTGTAATGTAATGCTATGGCATGGGGCTGCACATTTCTAATGCACCGTGATGTATATCTGTACAACAATAAACAAGATGATTCCAAACAGAGAGAGGGAGGGAGCCGTTCCAGTCTCCAAGGACATCATTGACAGCTGATGCGGATTACACTGCAGTTCAGTGTATGCATCTGTACAGACCCCAAGATTAGAAAAAACTCCATGATGAGAGAGATATCATTGTAATCTAATGCTGAGGAGAAAGATATATTGTAGGGTTTGTCAGGGGAAATAGACCTGAAACATTACAGGAGAACTTCACAGTCAGATTTTGATCCCAGGGCTCGGTTTCACCAGCATCAGTCTTTACTGACTTTGCTTTCACACAGAAAGGCTTTATGTTTAACTTTGCATTTTTAAACTGGTGTAACCCAGAGCAAACCCCACAGCTAAAATGCACACACTTTAATCCAGGGGTTCCAAACAGCACCACCTTCAGGCCGCGGGTGCAATGACATTCTATGTGTTTTTTTCTATTAATAGCGATAAGCAGGCGTCGGCAGCAGCTGTAATTATAGAAAAATAAAGTGTAGCAAGGGAGTATCGGCGGACTGTCAATCAAAGCAGAAATTCACAAATCAGAGCTAACAGATTGCCTTCCTGTAGGCGGGATGTAGAGCGAGAGCTCTGACAATAGGGCGGTGTTGAGGTCATGTGATCGCTCTGCTGGCAGATGTAAAAAGTGTGTTCAGTATTCATAACATTACAATATGTCGAATCCGCCACCAAAGAATACGTTTTGCAAAGTATAAAGAAAAGAAAAGGCAGCTGCAGGAGTTTGAATTTTTAACTCTGTGCATATTCTATGTGATTTCCATCTGTCACATTATTTATTCAAATGAATAAAGGACAGTTTAGATTAGCTTTATTTATCATGTTACAGGTTTAAACATAGAAAATGTTTTTAATTTGACATTTTCCCCAGGAGTGCTAATAGTGGGCCACAGCGCCTGATGCAGCTGAACAGGTGGGCCTCGGGTAAAAAAAATTGGGAACCCCTGCTTTAATCCACTCCCCCACCCAGGCACATACCCTAAGCCTACAAGCAGCCCCTCTTACTGTCTTTCTTGTTCATATTTTCCAGGTTCCAGTCCAGCAGCTAAGAGGACGGCCGGTGGTGAATATTCTGACTGTGGGAAAGGTTTCACCCAGTTAGGACGTTTAAAAATACACCAGCAAATTCACACAGGAGAGAAACCGTATTGCTGCTCTGACTGTGGGAAGAGTTTCAGTCGCTTAGGAAACCTGAAAACACACCAGCAAATTCACACAGGAGAGAAAACATATCGCTGCTCTGACTGTGGGAAAAGTTTCAGGGAAAGAGGAACCCTGAGAAATCACGAGCGAATTCACACAGGAGAGAAACCTTATTGCTGCTCTGACTGTGGGAAGAGTTTCAGTCAATCAGGACCCCTGAAAGCACACCAGCAAATTCACACAGGAGAGAAACTGTATTGCTGCTCTGACTGTGGGAAGAGTTTCAGAAATTCAGGAAAACTGAAAACACACCAGCGAATTCATACAGGAGAGAAACCGTATTGCTGCTCTGACTGTGGGAAGAGTTTCCCCGTATTGCTGCTCTGACTGTGGGAAGAGTTTCCGAGTTTCAGAAAAACTGAAAACACACCAGCGAATTCACACAGGAGAGAAACCATATTGCTGCTCTGACTGTGGGAAGAGTTTCAGTCTGTTAGGACACCTGAAATCACACCAGCAAATTCACACAGGAGAGAAACCGTATAGCTGCTCTGACTGTGGGAAGAGTTTCAGAAATTCAGGAACACTGAAAATACACCAGCGAATTCATACAGGAGAGAAACCGTATTGCTGCTCTGACTGTGGGAAGAGTTTCAGTCAGTTAAGTAACATGAAAACACACCAGTTAACTCACACAGAAGAGAAACCATATTGCTGCTCTGACTGTGGGAAGAGTTTCAGAGAAAGAGGAACCCTGACAAAACATGAGCGAATTCACACAGGAGAGAAACCGTATTGCTGCTCTGACTGTGGGAAGAGTTTCAGAAATTCAGGAAAACTGAAAACACACCAGCGAATTCACACAGGAGAGAAACCGTATAGCTGCTCTGACTGTGGGAAGAGTTTCAGTCTGTTAGCAAACCTGAAAACACACCATAAAATTCACACAGGAGAGAAACCATATCGCTGCTCTGACTGTGGGAAGAGTTTCAGAGTTTCAGGAAAACTGAAAACACACCAGCGAATTCATACAGGAGAGAAACCATATTTCTGCTCTGACTGTGGGAAGAGTTTCAGGCATGCAGACTCCCTGAATAAACACCAGCGAATTCATACAAGAGAGAAACCGTATCGCTGCTCTGACTGTGGGAAGAGTTTTAGTCAGTTAAGTAACCTCAAAAAACACACCAGCAAACTCACACAGGAGAGAAATTGTATCAGTGCTCTGACTGTGGGAAGAGTTTCAACAAGTTAGGACATCTTCAAACACACCAGTGAATTCACACCAGAGACAAACCCTAAGGACCATGTTCATTCAGAAAGAAACATTACCTTACATCAGTGCTCCAGATAAGGTTTGGGGTCTAGGAGTAACTTACCCTCTAATTTTAACACAGAGTAAAATGTATTTTCAGTGGGTAAAATGCAACATTTCTTTGAAGTCCTGAGTAATCTCGATAAATACTGTACAATCTTTGATGCTAATGGGCAGGCATTAAAAAAGAGCCTTCCATTTTAAATGCAGTGTTTCTTTGAACTACAGTACAACCACAGCTCTACAAGGTTCTGTATCGGCTCAGCACATTTATTTTCCAGGTATCACACTGACTCTGCAAATCAATTACATTATATTTTAACATTAACCTCTTTTGCGATAGGGACGTACCTGGCACGTCATGATTAAAAACATGGTTAAAAATGTTTAAAAAAAAAATAAAAATCTGGATTGCTGTGGCTCATCGAGGAGTTATTACACAACATATTAATGTCATTATATTACACACATAAAATATATTTGATGTGATGCAGTTGTTAAATGTAATTTACAGCCTGTTTGAATGCAAGCAGTGGCCATCTTTGGCTTGCACTGGAAACATCCAGAATGAATTTAAAACAATCTGTGTGTAACTTTTGTTTTCTTTTCAATGAGGATTGATAATAAAAAAAGTTTACTGTATCATCGTGTGACACCATTGTAATGTACAGAGCGTGTGGGAGCTACTGTATCATCGTGTGACACCATTGTAATGTACAGAGTGTGTGGGAGCTACTGTATCATCGTGTGACACCATTGTAATGTACAGAGTGTGTGGGAGCTACTGTATCATCGTGTGACACCATTGTAATGCACCGAGCTTGTGGGAGCTACTGTATCATCGTGTGACACCATTGTAATGTACAGAGCGTGTGGGAGCTACTGTATCATCGTGTGACACCATTGTAATGTACAGAGTGTGTGGGAGCTACTGTATCATCGTGTGACACCATTGTAATGTACAGAGTGTGTGGGAGCTACTGTATCATCGTGTGACACCATTGTAATGCACCGAGCTTGTGGGAGCTACTGTATCATCGTGTGACACCATTGTAATGTACAGAGTGTGTGGGAGCTACTGTATCATCGTGTGACACCATTGTAATGCACCGAGCTTGTGGGAGCTACTGTATCATCGTGTGACACCATTGTAATGTACAGAGCGTGTGGGAGCTACTGTATCATCGTGTGACACCATTGTAATGCACCGAGCTTGTGGGAGCTACTGTATCATCGTGTGACACCATTGTAATGTACAGAGTGTGTGGGAGCTACTGTATCATCGTGTGACACCATTGTAATGCACCGAGCTTGTGGGAGCTACTGTATCATCGTGTGACACCTTTGTAATGTACAGAGTGTGTGGGAGCTACTGTATCATCGTGTGACACCATTGTAATGTACAGAGTGTTTGGGAGCTACTGTATCATCGTGTGACACCATTGTAATGCACCGAGCGTGTGGGAGCTACTGTATCATCGTGTGACACCATTGTAATGTACAGAGTGTGTGGGAGCTACTGTATCATCGTGTGACACCATTGTAATGCACCGAGCGTGTGGGAGCTACTGTATCATCGTGTGACACCATTGTAATGCACCGAGCTTGTGGGAGCTACTGTATCATCGTGTGACACCTTTGTAATGTACAGAGTGTGTGGGAGCTACTGTATCATCGTGTGACACCATTGTAATGTACAGAGTGTTTGGGAGCTACTGTATCATCGTGTGACACCATTGTAATGCACTGAGCGTGTGGGAGCTACTGTAGCTGCAACTTTTATAAAAATAAATAAATACATAAAACATTTTGTCCAGTGTCGTAAACTCAGTGATCATAGGGTAAAAATAATCATTAGCAACCGTGTGTTTTTTGTATATAGCTACTGTGAGTGAAACCTTGTATCTCAGACTTGTGTCTGGTTGAGTTGATTGGCGAGAAACTGTTAGGCTAGTGAGTTTGAGCATACAATTGATATATTTTACATATTTTTCAAAGACTGTATCTTACTTTTGTAATCCCTGTAGTCATAGTTCTTTTATAAATTTATATTAGATCTAATTTCATTTTTCTACCGACCTCCCCCCCAAAAAAAAAATTATTATTAATTTTTTGTATATTTCATCTGATTTTTTTTCTTCATTTGATTTCTTTCTTTTCTTTCTATTCTTTATACATAAAAATCATAAAAACGCCTTTCTAAAAAAGTAATTCTTTAAATTAGCTTTAAAAACACTCAAAGAAGCTGAGTCCCTGATCTCTAGTGGAATAGAGTTCCATAATTTGGGATCATAGCAACAGAAGGCCCTGTCGCCCATAGAGCGCAGGCGAGCAGGCGGGACACACAGCAGTCTGAGATCAGCAGAGCAGAGATAAAAGATCTGACAGAGAAGTTGGAGAGTAGCCCATGAAGAGCCTTATATGTCAGCATTCAAAATTTTAAAATCAATTCTAAACCTGATAGGCAGCCACTGCAAGGCCTCCAAGACAGGAGTGATGTGATCTCTTGAGCGGGACCGAGACAAAATTCTGGCTGCAGAGTTTTGAACAAATTGAATTTTAGTGAGGATGCTATTAGACACCCCAGCGAGCCGGGTGTTACAGTAATCGATCCTGGAGAAAACAAAAGCATGAAGCAGTTTTTCAGCTGCAGGTAGAGAAAGCATGGGACGCAGTCTGGCAATATTTCTAAGGTGAAAAAAAAGAAACCTTGACAATATTCAGCACATGCGATTCAAAAGTTAAATTTTAGATCTGAACTCAAGCATGGTTCCATCAACAGTCAGATTTAAAGCATTGGTTATTCCTAGCTGGCGGGGAGTACCTAACAACATTACATCAGTCTTGTCACAAGGTGTAAAAAGGTGTAAATACCTCTATAAGTCGCCTCTTGCTCTCCTCCTTCCTAGGCTCTACAGATTCAGCTCTTTCAGTCTCTCTTCATATGACATGCCCTTCAGTCCTGGAATTAATCGTGTTGCTCTCTGTACTCTCTCCAATGCCTCAATGTCTTTCTTATGATAAGGGGACCAGAACTGGACACACTATCCTAGGTGTGGTCGTCCCAGTGCATTGTATAATTAATATAACTTCTCTTGATTTGAATTCATCTGTCTTGAATATATAACCTAACATTCTATTTGCCTTTTTTATAGCTTCTTAAGAGATTCATCCATTACTACCCCCAAGTCCTTTTCATGCATAGCCTCCTCTGTTTCATCACTATTCATGCTGTTTTTGTGCCGTATGTGCAAGACTTGTATTTATTCACATGTGTCAGCCCAAGCTTGAATCTTATCTAAAGCTGTGTGGCAAAGTGGTTTGCAGTGTGCAGGTGTAGAGGTGATGCAGTGCTTAAAACAAGAACAGACAACAAAGTACTGGTGAAATGATGGTTTATTTATAATCCAAAGTCTGATGACAACAGTAAAGAATAATGAGAACTGGCAATACACAATGATGTGCCTTGCCCAGTTAAATCCAAGGGTTCAGTCCCGAAACAGTAAACACGGTATGTAAACACACACAGTGAACACAAACACGGCCACAAGGGTAAAGTGAGTGCTGTAGTGCAAATGCAATTTAGCATGAACAAGTGCAGTGTTGTCCGTGTTTAGTGCTGGCCTGTAGTGACAGCTCCGGATCGTGATAGCCGTCTAATAACAAGAAACAAGATACAATTAGATACGACAGGAAATTATTATTATTTATTTCTTAGCAGACGCCCTTATCCAGGGCGACTTACAATTGTTACAAGATATCACATTATTTTTTACATACAATTACCTATTTATACAGTTGGGTTTTTACTGGAGCAATCTAGATAAAGTACCTTGCTTAAGGGTACAGCAGCGGTGTCCCCCACCTGGGATTGAACCCACAACCCTCCGGTCAAGAGTCCAGAGCCCTGACCACTACTCCACACTGCTGCTCTCCTTCCGGGTTCGCATTAACCATAACAAAAGGAACAGATCACCTCGCTACGTCCCTGTGTCAGAGTGGTTAACAGTGTGCAGGTGCAGGTGATTAGTAATCAGACAGACAATGATAAATCCAGGTGCAATGGCGTTTTATTTTTAAACCCAAAGGCCTGATGGCAAACAGCAGTAAACAATTGTATTGTTTTATTTGTAATCCTCGGGTTGGCCCTGAAATAATAGTCCCGTTCTTTTAAACACCCACTGCTAACCATCCACAAAGTGAAACTGATGAGGTCACTTATGCTATAGATTCCAGCACAAGCGGTGGAGAAACAGGCCAGTCAGCAAGCCCTAAACAGTCTGTACCACTCAAAACTTCAAAGAGAAAGAGGAATGATCAGCTATCTCAGGCTGTTGGGTTACTACGGACTGCAATAGAGAACAACCCAACCAGAGACATGATACAATTGATTAGGGAAGAAAATCAAAGGTCTAGGGACCATGAAGCACAATAGTTTCAAATGCTTATACAACAAACACCACACACAGGATGGCCATCTCAAGGTCCACATCCCCAATGGCCCAACGTGACATTGGTTTCTCGAAATCAAAGAACAAATGAGTATGGTTAGTATGATCATCCTCAGTCAGTGTCCCCAGTATCAGCCCAGCAAGATGTGTCAATGAGACTGACGCCACAGTCAAATCCCTTGCTTGATTCACGTGGAACGTCATCTCCTGTTTCTCCACATGAGTTTCAACCAATATCTGATAGTGATTCATACGAAACAAACATGACTTATAGACGACTGTGATTAGTTAACACTAGAAGGACCGGAGATATACTCATGCCTAGAAGCCCCGCAGCAGTCTTTCTGACAGTTGTATTCAAATATATATATATATATATATATATATATATATATATATATATATATATATATATATATATATATATATTGTGGCAAAGTGTCCGCCCCTGTGTGTATTTTGGGTGTTATGTGTTGTATGTTGCGTGTGTTAAATGTTGGTGTATAGTCATTGGTACACGGGATATAAACGGGTCTGTGTTTCACGTGTATTTAAAAAGTGTAGATTTGTATTTAGGCACGAGGAGGGCACAAATCACTTCACGTGCTGGTTAAATGTAATATGTGAGCACGGGGTTGCACAGAATTAATTCACGTGCTGGGATTCAAGTGAATAATTAATTAGTAATTGAATCCCAGCACAAACAGTATATATAGACACATTTTTTAGTCACTCGGGGTTTAGGTGTTCAGAGAGTGGAGAACGGGAGAGAGAGAGAGGAGTAAAATCGTGATTATAAAGATAATAAGTGTTTTGTTTGTACTCACCGTGTTTGTTCGTCTGTCCTGCACCGTCTGTTTAGTGTTTAGTCGTTTTGTATGTCTGTTTATTTTGGCGCAAGTGCCGTGTCCTGTTTTGTGTACCGTTTAAAACCTTTTATTTGTTAATAAACGCTGAGTGCCACCATTGCACTCAGCTCATCACAACCCCTGTCTGTGTTTGAGTTCCTTTCTGGTCTGACGCAACCCACTCTGGCCGTCTTTGTGACACGTGGTGTCTTCGTGGGATAGCCGCGCCTCCAAGCGTCAGACCAGGAGGGGTCTGGATTAAAAGAAAAAAAAAATAAAGGATTACAAATATTGTTTTGGGAAAAAAAAAAAAAAAAAAAAGTCAATGGCAGAAGACGCCATCAAACTGCGGGGCTGGTTCCTGGAGAATGCTGGGCTGGAGGCCCAGGCTCTACCCATAGTCGTCCGGGCCCTGTGGATGATGGACTGTGAGAGATGGGAGGCCTATCAGCAGGAACACACCCCAAACACCTTGCAGGAAGGTGTGGAGTTTGTCCTCAGCTACCTGGAGGCAACCATAAACGGAACAGCAGCCCAGGTAGCAGGACCACCAGCAGAGGAGTACCTGCTGTCCCCATCTCCACCAGCAGAGGGTGAGTACCTGCTGTCCCCATCTCCACCAGCAGAGGGTGAATGCCTGCTGGTTTTGCCTTCACAGCCCAAGCGGGAGGCAGAGACGGATAAAGAGGTGAAGGACAGGGAGGAGGAGTGCCGCCTAAGGGCCAGGCATCCACGGCGATGTAACAAGCCATCGCCGGGGTGCCTCCTCTGCGACCAGGATCACCTGTTCGCCCACTGTCCCTTCCACAGTTATGGGGAGGAGCCTGAGCGTCCACAGCCCAAGCGGGAGGAGCCTGAGCGTCCACAGCCCGAGCGGGAGGAGCCTGAGCGTCCACAGCCCAAATGGGAGGAGCCTGAGCGTCCACAGCCCAAATGGGAGGAGCCTGAGCGTCCACAGCCCAAATGGGAGGAGCCTGAGCGTCCACAGCCCAAATGGGAGGAGCCTGAGCGTCCACAGCCCAAGCGGAAGGAGCCCGAACATCCTACGCCTGAGTGGGAGGAGCCCGAACGTCCTACGCCTGAGTGGGGGGAGCCCGAACGTCCTACGCCTGAGTGGGAGGAGCCCGAACGTCCTACGCCTGAGTGGGGGGAGCCCGAACGTCCTACGCCTGAGTGGGGGGAGCCCGAACGTCCTACGCCTGAGTGGGAGGAGCCCGAACGTCCTACGCCTGAGTGGGAGGAGCCCGAACGTCCTACGCCTGAGTGGGGGGAGCCCGAACGTCCACAGCCCAAGAGGGGGGAGTCGGTGCGTCCACAGCCCAAAAGGGAGGAGTCGGTGCGTCCACAGCCCAAAAGGGAGGAGTCGGTGCGTCCACAGCCCAAAAGGGAGGAGTCGGTGCGTCCACAGCCCAAAGGGAGGCAAGTCGGGGCTTCCACAGCTCTGGGACCCAAGCCACCAGCAGAGGGAAAATGCCTGCTGGTTCAGCCCCAAGAGCCGGAAGGGGAGGAGTTACAGGCCCAACCCCCTGAAAATTTTTGGGGGGGAGAGGGGCAGGAGGCTGGTGTCCCCCAGCAGCCTCTATTCATGCTGCTGAAGGCAGCACGGCGCGCACCAGCCCAGCCGCCACAGCGGAGGGAGCCAGCGCCGCCAGGAGCAGAGGAGCTGGAGCTGCCTCTGCCTCCACCACCGCCAGGAGCAGAGGAGCTGGAGCTGCCTCTGCCTCCACCACCGCCAGGAGCAGAGGAGCTGGAGCTGCCTCTGCCTCCACCACCGCCAGGAGCTGGAGCTGCCTCTGCTTCCGCCACCGCCCGGAGCAGAGGAGCAGGAGCTGCCTCTGCTGCCCGTACCTCCACAGGGAGTACGGTGGCCGGAGCCCCAGAAAGGGGAGCTGCCGGCCACGAAGAAGGGGGACGAGGTCTGGAGACCACTTTCCCCAGCAGCAGTTTCGCTGCAGGAGTTCTTGTGGCCGGAGCCCCACAGGAGGGAGCTGCAGGCTACGAAGAAGGGGGAGGTCGGGGGACCACCTGCCCCCGCAGCTTTTTCGCTGCAGGACGGGACCAGCATGCTGTCAGCCGTGCCACTACCGGCAGGGGAGCTGACAGCATTTCCAGCCATGGGCCCACTGAAGCCTCCCTTCCCAGCCCGAGACTTTGGCCTGGACTGCTGGGTATTTAAGGGGGGAGGTGGCCGTTGAGGCCATGTGTGCTTTGCACAGGGGGGGGTATATGTGGCAAAGTGCCCGCCCCTGTGTGTATTTTGGGTGTTATGTGTTGTATGTTGCGTGTGTTAAATGTTGGTGTATAGTCATTGGTACACGGGATATAAACGGGTCTGTGTTTCACGTGTATTTAAAAAGTGTAGATTTGTATTTAGGCACGAGGAGGGCACAAATCACTTCACGTGCTGGTTAAATGTAATATGTGAGCACGGGGTTGCACAGAATTAATTCACGTGCTGGGATTCAAGTGAATAATTAATTAGTAATTGAATCCCAGCACAAACAGTATATATAGACACATTTTTTAGTCACTCGGGGTTTAGGTGTTCAGAGAGTGGAGAACGGGAGAGAGAGAGAGGAGTAAAATCGTGATTATAAAGATAATAAGTGTTTTGTTTGTACTCACCGTGTTTGTTCGTCTGTCCTGCACCGTCTGTTTAGTGTTTAGTCGTTTTGTATGTCTGTTTATTTTGGCGCAAGTGCCGTGTCCTGTTTTGTGTACCGTTTAAAACCTTTTATTTGTTAATAAACGCTGAGTGCCACCATTGCACTCAGCTCATCACAACCCCTGTCTGTGTTTGAGTTCCTTTCTGGTCTGACGCAACCCACTCTGGCCGTCTTTGTGACAATATATATATATATACAGCTCTGGGAAAAATTAAGAGACCACTGCAAAATTATCAGTTTCTCTGGTTTTACTATTTATAGGTATGTGTTTGGGTAAAATGAACATTTTTGTTTTATTCTATAAACTACTGACAACATTTCTCTCAAATTCCAAATAAAAATATTGTCATTTAGAGCATTTATTTGCAGAAAATGATAACTGGTCAAAATAATAAAAAAAGATGCAGTGTTGTCAGACCTCGAATAATGCAAAGAAAATAAGTTCATATTCATTTTTAAACAACACAATACTAATGTTTTAACTTAGGAAGAGTTCTGAAATCAATATTTGGTGGAATAACCCTGATTTTCAAGCACAGCTTTCATGCGTCTTGGCATGCTCTCCACCAGTCTTTCACATTGATGTTGGGTGACTTTATGCCACTCCTGGCGCAAAAATTCAAGCAGCTCGGCTTTGTTTGATGGCTTGTGACCATCGGCATGGAGCATTGTCCTGCTGGAAAAACCAATCCTCAGAGTTGGGGAACATTGTCAGAGCAGAAGGAAGCAAGTTTTCTTCCAGGACAACCTTGTTTCATGCATCCTTCACAAAGACAAATCTGCCCGATTCCAGCCTTGCTGAAGCACCCCCAGATGAGTCCAATTTTTAGCTTTGCCCAACACCTGGTCGTCTAATGGTTAGACGGAGACCTGGAGAGGCCTACAAGCCACAGTGTCTCGCACCCACTGTGAAATGTGGTGGAGGATCGGTGATGATCTGGGGGTGCTTCAGCAAGGCTGGAATCGGGCAGCTTTGGCATGAATCAAGCCAAGTACAAGGTTGTCCTGGAAGAAAACTTGCTTCCTTCTGCTCTGACAATGTTCCCCAACTCTGAGGATTGGTTTTTCCAGCAGGACAATGCTCCATGCCACACAGCCAGGTCAATCAAGGTGTGGATGGAGGACCACCACATCAAGACCCTGTCATGGCCAGCCCAATCTCCAGACCTGAACCCTACTGAAAACCTCTGGAATGTGATCAAGAGGATGATGGATGGTCACAAGCCATCAAACAAAGCCGAGCTGCTTGAATTTTTGCGCCAGGAGTGGCATAAAGTCACCCAACATCAATGTGAAAGACTGGTGGAGAGCATGCCAAGACGCATGAAAGCTGTGCTTGAAAATCAGGGTTATTCCACCAAATATTGATTTCAGAACTCTTCCTAAGTTAATACATTAGTATTGTGTTGTTTAAAAATGAATATGAACTTATTTTCTTTGCATTATTCGAGGTCTGACAACACTGCATCTTTTTTGTTATTTTGACCAGTTGTCATTTTCTGCAAATAAATGCTCTAAATGACAATATTTTTATTTGGAATTTGGGAGAAATGTTATCAGTTGTTTATAGAATAAAACAAAAATGTTCATTTTACCCAAACACATACCTATAAATAGTAAAACCAGAGAAACTGATAATTTTGCAGTGGTCTCTTAATTTTTTCCAGAGCTGTATATATATACAGTACTGTGCAAAAGTTTTAGGCAGGTGTGAAAAAATGCTGTAAATTAAGAATGCTTTCAAAAATAGACATGTTAATAGTTTATATTTATCAATTAACAAAATGCAAAGTGAGTGAACAGAAGAAAAATCTACATCAAATCAATATTTGGTGTGACCACCCTTTGCCTTCAAAACAGCATCAATTTTTCTAGGTACACTTGCACACAGTTTTCGAAGGAACTCGGCAGGTAGGTTGGCCCAAACATCTTGGAGAACTAAGCACAGTTCTTCTGTGGATTTAGGCAGCCTCAGTTGCTTCTCTCTCTTCATGTAATCCCAGACAGACTCGATGATGTTGAGATCAGGGCTCTGTGGGGGCCATACCATCACTTCCAGGACTCCTTGTTCTTCTTTACGCTGAAGATAGTTCTTAATGACTTTCGCTGTATGTTTGGGGTCGTTGTCATGCTGCAGAATAAATCTGGGGCCAATCAGATGCCTCCCAGATGGTATTGCATGATGGATAAGTATTTGCCTGTACTTCTCAGCATTGAGGAGACCATTAATTCTGACCAAATCCCCAACTCCATTTGCAGAAATGCAGCCCGAAACTTGCAAGGAACCTCCACCATGCTTCACTGTTGCCTGAAGACACTCATTCGTGTACCGCTCTCCAGCCCTTCGGCGAACAAACTGCCTTCTGCTACAGCCAAATATTTTGACTCATCAGTCCAGAGCACCTGCTGCCATTTTTCTGCACCCCAGTTCCTGTGTTTTCGTGCATAGTTGAGTCACTTGGCCTTGTTTCCACGTCGGAGGTATGGCTTTTTGGCCGCAAGTCTTCCATGAAGGCCACTTCTGACCAGACTTCTCCGGACAGTAGATGAGTGTACCAGGGTCCCACTGTTTCCTGCCAATTCTGAGCTGATGACACTGCTGGACATCTTCCAATTGCGAAGGGAAGTAAGCATGATGTGTCTTTCATCTGCTGCAGTAAGTTTCCTTGGTCGACCACTGCGTCTACAGTCCTCAACGTTGCCCGTTTCTTTGTGCTTCTTCAAAAGAGCTTGGACAGCACATCTGGAAACCCCTGTCTGCCTTGAAATTTCTGCCTGGGAGAGACCTTGCTGATGCAGTATAACTACCTTGTGTCTTGTTGCTGTGCTCAGTCTTGCCATGGTGTATGACTTTTGACAGTAAACTGTCTTCAGCAACCTCACCTTGTTAGCTGAGTTTGGCTGTTCCTCACCCAGTTTTATTCCTCCTACACAGCTGTTTCTGTTTCAGTTAATGATTGTGTTTCAACCTACATATTGAATTGATGATCATTAGCACCTGTTTGGTATAATTGTTTAATCATACACCTGACTATATGCCTACAAAATCCCTGACTTTGTGCAAGTGTACCTAGAAGAATTGATGCTGTTTTGAAGGCAAAGGGTGGTCACACCAAATATGGATTTGATTTAGATTTTTCTTCTGTTCACTCACTTTACATTTAGTTAATTGATAAATATAATCTATTAAAATGTCTATTTTTGAAAGCGTTCTTACTTTACAGCATTTTTTCACACCTGCCTAAAACTTTTGCACAGTACTGTATATATACAGTATATACACACACACATACATACAGTATCTATAGAAAGTCTACACCCCCTTGAACTTTTTTCACATTTTGTTGTGTCAGTACCTCAGAGTTTTATGCATTAAATAAGGATTTTTTTCCACTTATATGCACACCATGCTCCACACTGTTAAGGGGGAAAAAAGTTTTTATTGAGAAAAAAATTATATATTGAAGACAAAACTGAAAGATAGTAATTGGATAAGTCTCCACCCCCCTGAGTTAATTCTTGGTGGAAGCACCTTTGACAGCAATTACAGCTGTGAGTCTGTTGGGATAGGTCTCTACCAACTTTGCACACCTAGATTTGGCAATATTTGAGCATTCTTCTTTACAAAACTGTTCAAGCTCTGTCAAGTTCCTTGGGGAGCGTTGATGAACAGCAATCTTCAAGTCATGCCACAAATTTTTGATTGGATTTAGGTCGGGGCTCTGACTGGGCCACTCAAGTACATTTACCTTTTTCTTCCTTAGCCATTCCAGTGTAGATTTGGCTGTGTGCTTTGGGTCGTTGTCATGCTGAATGGTGAACTTCTGTCCCAGTTTCAGCTTTCTTGCAGAGGGCAGCAGGTTTTCCTCAAGGACTTCTCTGTACTTTGCTCCATTCATTTTCCCTTCTATCCTGACAAGTGCCTCAGTCCCTGCCAATGAGAAACATCCCCATAACATGATGCTGCCACCACCATGCTTCACAGTAGAGATGGTGTTATTTGGGTGATGTGCTATGTTGGGTTTGCGCCAAACATAACGCTTTGCATTTAGGCCAAAAAGTTACATTTTAGTTTCGTCAGACCACAAAACTTTTTGCCACATGGCTACAGAATCTCCTGTTTTTTTGCATACTTGAAACAGGATTCAAGGTGTGCTTTCTTGAATAATGGCTTCCTTCTTGCCACCCTACCATACAGTGCTTGGGATAGTGTTGTCACATGCACACTTTGACCAGTCTTGGCCGTAAAAGCCTGTAGCTCTTGCAAAGTTGCCATTGGCCTCTTGGAAGCCTCTCTGATCAGTCTCCTCCTTGCTCGGTCATCCAGTTTGGAGGGGTGGCCTGATCTATGCAGGGTCTTGGTGGTGCAAACACCTTCCACTTCTTAATAATCGTCTGGACCGTGCTCCAAGGGATATTCAAGGCCTTTGATATTTTTTTAGACCCATCCCCTGATCTGTGCCTTTCAACAACTTTGTCCCAGAGTTCTTTTGAAAGCTCCTTGGTGCTCATGGTTGAGTCTTTGCTCTGAAATGCACTACCCAGCAGAGGGAACCTATAGGAACTGCTGAATTTATCTTGAAATCATGTGAATCACTACAGTTTAACACAGGTGGAGGCCACTTAACTTGGTGTGTGATTTTGAAGGCGATTGGTTACACTTGAGCTAATTTAGGATTGCTATTACAAGGGGGATGGACACTTATCCAACCAAGCTAGTTCAGTTTTTATTTAATTAATTTTTCTACAAATTTCTTGAATATTTTTTTCACTTGGAAGTTGTGGGATAGGATGTGTAGATAAATGAATATATATATATATATATATATATATATATATATATATATATATATATATATATATATATATATATATATATATATATTTAATGCATTTTAATTCCAGGCTATAAGGCAACAAAAGGTGAACATTTGGAAAGGGGGTGTAGACTTTCTATAGGCACTGTAATTATGTGCTGCAATATTTTTTTACTAATCAGTATTGTTGTATTGGTATTGCATTGTTTAAAGTATGATCTTATTACCATCAAGCCATTTACTTTCAAAAGTTTTATAGACTTAAAAAGCCATCTTCCTGTTGGTTTTCAGATGCATGATTGTCATTACCTGAGAGTAGCTGTTTACTTCATTATAATATTGGACTTGGCTTTCTCCCAGATAAAATGAACTACTAGTTGTGGACCCTATCCAAGACATATCTTCACTAACATATGAGCCTTCATCGCTTTTCTTGCAGCTCTCCAGCTCGTGGTGAGTGTATGAGAGGAGCGGAGAGAGAGCAAGGAGGGAGGGAGAGAGAGAACAAAACTAAATAATAATACAGGTACAGTGAAGGCTTGTTAGCTGGATTTAAAGCCGTATTGCAGTTAATACAAAGGATTTAAAACAGAATTGTGGCAAAATGTACAAAAATGCCTCCACACAAAACAAAAGAATGTGCCCGTGACCAGAGGGATTTCACTGTGGAAGACAGCGAAGGAAAGTGTGCAAGTACTGTCGAGTTACTACTATACATATTGACAGAGGAAAAAAAAATATAGCATTTTGGAAAGTAACCGAACACACTAATTTCATACAGTATATCAAAAATGAAAGCCCCCCCCCCCCCCCCCCGAAAAAACGATTGACATAAAACTCGAAAATAGCTCAAAATAAGCACCGAAAAATACAATTAATAAAACCCGAAAAACAGAAGCCCTAATTATAAATTATGCAAAATTTAGCACAGGTGCAGTACAAGAATTTGCCACCAGGCGGCCACAGCCACCCACAGCAGCCTGGATTCAAGGCAATAGGAAGTTATAATAGTTTAGTCTCAAGTGCCACTAGAGCAGGGCTTCTCAAACTCGGTCCTGGGGTCCCCCTGTGTCTGCTGGTTTTCATTCCAACCCAGCTCTCAGTTACTGAACTATGCACCTAATTGAAGTGATAATTTGCTTAATTTACTTGTTAGATTCCAAGTTAGCTATAACATTTTAAGTAACTTGAAATGGAACTGTTTAAGAGCTGAAAACAAGTAACAAATAGCTAATTAAGCTAATAAAGCAAATAAGAGCTGGGTTGGAATGAAAACCAGCAGACACGGGGGGTCCCCAGGACCAGGTTTGAGAAGCCCTGCGCTAGACCAACAGCTACTAAATAAAAAGAAAACCCAACAAGAGACACAAACTAAGAACAAAACAAATTGAATGCATTAAAACAGCCACTTCTTAATATATCAATACAATTTAAAAAGAAAAGAATGAAAATGTGCAAAATAAAGTCAAAACAAACAGTAGCTGACCATTGATCCGTCTGCAGTTACAAGCAGCGCTTCTCAGCGCTATATTGGGGCAGCAGTGTGGGGTAGTGGTTAGGGCTCTGGACAGGGCAGCAGTGTGGAATAGTGGACTCTTGACCGGAGGGTCGTGGGTTCAATCCCAGGTGGGGGGACACTGCTGCTGTACCCTTGAGCAAGGTACTTTACCTAGATTGCTCCAGTAAAAACCCAACTGTATAAATGGGTAATTGTATGTAAAAAATAAATAAATAAATAACAAAGTGATATATTGTAACAATTGTAAGTCGCCCTGGATAAGGGTATCTCCTCCCCCTTTATACAGTGTGCAGCTCGACATACTGTATGCATAAATTGTGTCTCTTTATTAATGTGGCGTCTCTGTATAGCCACTGCTCTCCTTTCGTGAGTGGCAGGCAGTGCATATAGACAGTTGCTTTGATTGATGTGTTTAGTACTGTCTGTATTTCAATTTAATATCGGTATTTAAATTATATCTAGAGTTTCTGGATTCCGTACCTGCCTTTAAATATGTTGTTTAAAAAGTGAAACGTGCCGATTAACTAAGACTTCTTTCTACTCCGGCGAATAACATGCAGAATAAAGGCGGCAGAATAAAATGAATTGCTCTGCATTTTAACCATAATTTATGTCTCCTTTATTGTAAAAAAAAAATAATAATAAATTATGACTCTCATAAATGATTTGATTCCGTAAAGGCGGATGGCTGCATAAAAACACATTAAGCACCCAAACTCTGAAAAAGGTAAATCGCAACAAAGGACACACAGAACACCATTTTTACATTAATGTAAATTAAGAACATTCAATCTAAAAAAACTGTTACAATATATGTTCATTCATACCCAGTTTGCAATGAGCTGTCTGGATCTACCTCTATTGGAGATGTGCATCGCTGCTCCTCCGTGAGCTCTGCCATGATTGATGCTGGTGGGTGATAAGCGTAGCATTGTGGGATACACGATACTGTTTAGCATCTCATTTGTATATCATTTGTGTACATTAGCATTAAGTGCAGGTTAGTTCAGTTCGCCGCTGGAGCTTCTTATGAAACCGAGGTGCAGCACAGCCGCTCGGAGCAGCACAGGAAGGCGTGCTAGTGTCAGAAGAGTGTCGAGGTGAACTTCATTGTTTCAGGCGGTGCTCCATTCATGTACTTAATTGGGATTTATTCAAAATGTTGTGCTTCAATTGAGTTCAGCACATCTCTAGAGCACCCGTCTGAAACTGGCCTGTGACAGAGACAAAATGATTCTTGGTGATAGATCTCCCTCCCGACCTGCGCGGGCGCTGTGTAAAGGGAACAGAGTGCCCTGGACTGGGTGGCCTGACAATTCATTCCCAGGGTTAGGTGGAAGTCAGCCATCTAGAAAGGGGGCAGAGCTATGGTATACTAAATCATTGACCCGGAAGGGAAACGATGTGGCATCCACGGATTGGAGGAGCAGATGCGCTCGTTAACCAAGGGGTCATGGTTGACGGTATATAAGGGGACATAGTGATGTGATCTGTTCTTTTGTGAATGGTTAAACTAAACAACCAAAAGAAAAACCTGTGCTGTGGAAATCGTGAGTGTTTGTTTGTTTTTGTCATGTCTAAATAATGTTTGTTTGTGATTTATTAGACGGCTATCACAATCCGGAGCTGTCGCTAAACACGGACAACACTGCACTTCTTTATGATAAATTGCAGCTGCACCACGAGCACTACAGCACTCACTTTACCCTTGTGACCGTGTTTGTGTTCACTGTGTGTGTTTAAATACCGTGGTTAATGTTTCGGGACTGAACCCCTGGATTTAACTGGGCAAGACACATCATTGTGTACTGCCAGTTCTCATTATTCTTTACTGTTGTCATCAGACTTTGGATAATAAATAAACCATCATTTCACCAATACTTTGTTGTCTGTCCTTTTTTTAAGCACTGCATCATCTCTACACCTGCACACTGCAAACCACTTTGCCACACAGCTTTAGATAAGATTCAAGCTTGGGCTGACACATGTGAATAAATACAAAGTCTTGCACATAGGGCACAAAAACAGCATGAATTGTAACGAAATAGAGGAGGCTATGTATGAAAAGGACTTGGGGGTCGTAGTGGATGAATCTCTTAAGAAGCTATAAAAAAGGCAAATAGAATGTTAGGTTATATATTCAAGACAGTTGAATTCAAATCAAGAGAAGTTATATTAATTATACAATGCACTGGTACGACCACACCTAGAATAGTGTGTCCAGTTCTGGTCCCCTTATCATAAGAAAGACATTGAGGCATTGGAGAGAGTACAGAGAGCAACACGATTAATTCCAGGACTGAAGGGCATGTCATATGAAGAGAGACTGAAAGAGCTGAATCTGTAGAGCCCAGGAAGAAGGAGAGCCAGAGGGGACTTAAGAGGTATTTAAAATTGTCAAGGGGTTTACCAAAGTAACTGCTGAGAATTATTTGTCACACAGGAGTTCTTTGTTTTTCCTCTCCTGAGTGTTAACGGAGCAGAGGTGGGCCGAATGGTCTTTTCTTGTTCTAGAATTTCTTATGTTATTTATAAAAAAAAGAATAGAAAAAAAAGAAATCAAATGAAGAGAAAAAAAATCTGATGAAATATACAAATAATGAATAATAGTTTTTTGGGGGACAGAAGAAAAAATAAATTAGATCTAATATAAATTTATTAAAGTAAGAAATATGACTACAGGGATTACAAAAATAAGATACAGTATTTGAAAAATATGTAAAATATATCAATTGTATGCTCAAACTCACTAGCCTAACAGTTCCTCTCCAACCAACTCAACCAGACACAACAAGTTTGAGATAAAAGGTTTCACTCACAGTAGCTATATACAAAAAACACACGGTTCCTAATGTTTATTTTTACCCTATGATCGCTGAGTTTACAACACTTTTTTTAAAGTTGGAACTACAGTAGCTCCCACACGCTCGGTGCATTACAATGGTGTCACACGATGATACAGTAGCTCCCACACACTCTGTACATTACAATGATGTCACACGATGATACAGTAGCTCCCACACACTCGGTGCATTACAATGGTGTCACACGATGATACAGTAGCTCCCACACACTCTGTACATTACAATGGTGTCACACGATGATACAGTAGCTCCCACACACTCAGTGCATTACAATGGTGTCACACGATGATACAGTAGCTCCCACACACTCTGTACATTACAATGGTGTCACACGATGATACAGTAGCTCCCACACACTCTGTACATTATAATTGTGTCACACGATGATACAGTAGCTCCCACACACTCTGTACATTACAATGGTGTCACACGATGATACAGTAGCTCCCACACACTCTGTACATTACAATGGTGTCACACGATGACAGTCAGGAGCAGGAAGTATCTTCCTCTCTGTCACATGAACAAAACAAGACATAGACAAATAGTTGTATGTTACTTCAAAGCTGATTTCATGAAGCACAGCTCGATAAAACAGCTAATAATCAAAAGGTAAACTTTTTTTATTATCAATCCTCATTGAAAAGAAAACAAAAGTTACACACAGATTGTTTTAAATTCATTCTGGATGTTTCCAGTGGAAGCCATAGATGGCCACTGCTTGCATTCAAACAGGCTGTAAATTACATTTAACAACTGCATCACATCAAATATATTTTATTTATGTAATATAATGACATTAATATGTTGTGTAATAACTCCTCGATGAGCGACCCCGAGTGAAAAAACAGCAATCCAGATTCATATATTTTTTTTAAACATTTTTAACCATGTTTTTAATCATGACGTGCCAGGTACGTCTGTATCGCAAAAGAGGTTCATGTTAAAATATAATGTAATTGATTTGCAGAGTCAGTGTGATACCTGGAAAAAAAATGCGATAAAGCCGATAAAGAACCTTGTAGAGCTGTGGTTGTGCCGTAGTTCAAAGAAACACTGCAGTTAAAATGGAAGGCTTTTTTAATGCCTGCCCATTAGCATCAACGATTGTACAGTATTTATCATTACTCAGGACTTCAAAGAAATGTTGCATTTTACCCACTGAAAATACATTTTACTCTCTGTGTTAAAATTAGAGGGTAAATTACTCCCAGACGCTAAACCTTATCTGGAGCGCTGATGTAAGGTAATGTTTCTTTCTGAATGAACATGGTCCTTAGGGTTTGTCTCCAGTGTGAATTCACTGGTGTGTTTGAAGATGTCCTAACTTGTTGAAACTGTTCCCACAGTCAGAGCACTGATACAATTTCACTCCTGTGTGAGTTTGCTGGTGTGTTGTTTGAGGTTACTTAACTGACTGAAACTCTTCCCACAGTCAGAGCAGCTATACGGTTTCTCTCCTGTGTGAATTCGCTCATGTTTTGTCAGGGTTCCTCTTTCTCTGAAACTCTCTCCACAGTCAGAGCAGCAATACGGTTTCTCTCCTGTGTGAATTTGATGGTGTGTTTTCAGGTTTCCTAACAGACTGAAACTCTTCCCACAGTCAGAGCAGTGATACGGTTTCTCTCCTGTGTGAATTCGCTCATGATTTCTTAGGGCTGCTAACTGACTGAAACTCTTCCCACAGTCAGAGCAGTGATACGGTTTCTCTCCTGTATGAATTCGCTGGTGTGATTTCAGATGTTCTGAAACTCTGAAACTCTTCCCACAGTCAGAGCAGCAATACGGTTTCTCTCCTGTATGAATTCGCTGGTGTCTTTTCAGTTGTTCTGAAACTCTGAAACTCTTCCCACAGTCAGAGCAGCAATACGGTTTCTCTCCTGTATGAATTCGCTGGTGTCTTTTCAGTTGTTCTGAAACTCTGAAACTCTTCCCACAGTCAGAGCAGTGATACGGTTTCTCTCCTGTGTGAATTTGCTGGTGTGATTTCAGGTGTCCTAACAGACTGAAACTCTTACCACAGTCAGAGCAGCAATATGGTTTCTCTCCTGTGTGAATTCGCTGGTGTTTTTTCATGGCTCCTGACTGACTGAAACTCTTCCCACAGTCAGAGCAGCAGTACGGTTTCTCTCCTGTGTGAATTTGCTGGTGTGTTTTCAGGGATACTGAGTGACTGAACCTCTTCCCACAGTCAGAGCAGCAATACGGTTTCTCTCCTGTGTGAATTCGCTCGTGATTTCTCAGGTTTCCTCTTTCCCTGAAACTCTTCCCACAGTCAGAGCAGCAATACGGTTTCTCTCCTGTGTGAATTCGCTGGTGTTTTTTCAGGTTTTGCAACACACTGAAACTCTTCCCACAGTCAGAGCAGCAATACGGTTTCTCTCCTGTGTGAATTTGCTGGTGTGTTTTCAGGTTTCCTAAGCGAATGAAACTCTTCCCACAGTCAGAGCAGCGATACGGTTTTTCTCCTGTGTGAATTTGCTGGTGTGTTTTCAGGTTTCCTAAGCGAATGAAACCTTTCCCACAGTCAGGATATTCTCCACCGCCCGCCCTCGCTTTAGCTGCTGGACTGGAACCTGGAAAATATGAACAGGAAAGAAAGTAAGAGGGACTGCTGGTAGGCTTCGGGCATGTGGCTGGGTGGAGGAGTGGATTAAAGCAGGGGTTCCCAATTTTTTTTACCCCCCCGAGGCCCACCTGTTCAGCTGCATCAGGCACTGCGGCCCACTATTAGCACTCCTTGGGAAAATGTCAAATTAAAAACATTTTCTATGTTTAAACCTGTAACATTATAAATAAAGCTAATCTAAACTGTCCTTTATTCATTTGAATAAATATTGTGACAGATGGAAATCATAATAGAATATGCACAGAGTTAAAAATTCAAACACTTTAATTTTAGTGAATACAATAAATTGCAAAGATTAAACAGATGTTTTTATCAACCTTTTAAATTAGGTACCTTTGTATAATTATAATTATTATGTTTCAACAAAAAATATTCTAGCGTTATTTTAAGACGTCTGTGAACGAGCATTTTAATAAATCAATTACCGGTATGCAACAAGACTTATCAGTTTGATTCATAACTTGATTTGGTTAATATTGAAACATACATCAAAGCACGCAATATTTTAAATGTTAATAGCTACTTAGTGACAAAAACGTATTCATCATTGGCATCAATTGTAAATGAATGTTATTATAAAAGTTAGTATGAAAACGTTTCTACAAAAGAAAAAAACCCATTCCAGCTCCTCAAAGCTGAGCCCGCGGTACAAATGCATTCAAACTCCTGCAGCTGCCTTTTCTGTTCTTTATACATTGCAAAACATATTCTTTGGTAGCGGATTCGACATATTGTAATGTTATGAATACTGAACACACTTTTTACATCTGCCAGCAGAGCGATCACATGACCTCAACACCGCCCTATTGTCAGAGCTCTCGCTCTACATCCCGCCTACAGGAAGGCAATCTGTTAGCTCTGATTTGTGAATTTCTGCTTTGATTGACAGTCCGCCGATACTCCCTTGCTACACTTTATTTTTCTATAATTACAGCTGCTGCCGACGCCTGCTTATCGCTATTAATAGAAAAAAACACATAGAATGTCATTGCACCCGCGGCCCGAAGGTGGTGCTGTTTGGAACCCCTGGATTAAAGTATGTGCATTTTAGCTGTGGGGTTTACTCTGGGTTACACCAGTTTAAAAATGCAAAGTTAAACTTAAAGCCTTTCTGTGTGAAAGCAAAGTCAATAAAGACTGATGCTGGTGAAACTGAGCCCTGGGATCAAAATCTGACTGTGAAGTTCTCCTGTAATGTTTCAGGTCTATTGCCCCTGACAAACCCAAATTACAAATATATCAGCATTAGATTACAATTATATCTCTCTTATGGTATTTTAGGAGTTTTTCCAAATCTTGGGGTAAATCAAATACAAATCGAGTAACCTGTCGCGTATCTGACTGCGGAGGGACCAGAGTAAATACCATTTACTTTTAAAGTGTTCAAAAGGATTAGTCATTTTTAGATCAGTATTCTGATTGGACAGGTTTTAAAAGTACTCCAACCAATATGCTCCCTCCCTCTCAACCACACTGTGGATATCACGCAATCTAGAATGACAATGTCACAGCTACTGGGAGTCACTCACCTGCTAGACTGCATTCTGAATGGGAGCGCCCGTCTTCCTTTCCACCTCCTTGCGTGCTGTTGGGAGAGCCTTCCTCTCCAGCGCCTTGCTCTCTGATGCAGATTCTCTCCAGCACCACGCTACACTCCCGCAGGCGTACAGGCTCCAGCTCAGGGATGTTTGGTTTGAAGTCCTCGGATTCTTCCTTCACTGGTTCCATTTGCTCAAACTCTACTTCAGGCGGCTCATGTTTAATACGGACAGTTTCCAGCACCTCTTCTTGTTTCACAGGAAGGGGTTCTTCTGTCTGGGGGATCTCCAATTCTTTGTGTTCAGCTTTAATCTCACAGACCTCTGGCTGACTGCTGTCACATTGCATCTCACAGAGCTCCTGTTTAATGGGGAGGGAAGCCAGCCCAGAGAACTCCACTCTAATGGGGACCAGTTCAAGTTCAGGGAACCCCTCTTTAATCTGGACAGATTCCATCTTCACACTGTCCATGGCAGCACACAGGATTCTGCCGAAAAAAGAAAATCATTGATTTATTTAATTACAGTGTTATGAAGGGCATTCAAGGACAGACACAATCTGGCATTATAGCAGGAGTGGCTTTACTATTGAAGGAACACATAATTTTTTGTAATAAGTTTATAATACCACAGGATTTTTTCTGTTGAAAAAGCTTACTCAATTTATTTTATTATTATTATTATTATTATTATTATTATTATTATTATTATTTATTTCTTAGCAGACGCCCTTATCCAGTGCGACTTACAGTCGTAAACAAAAATACATTTCAAGAATCACAGTACAAGTATTAATACAATTAAGAGCAAGATAAAATACAATGACTTCAGTTCTAGTAAGTAGAAGTATAATACAAAATACGAATCAATATCAGAGCAGATGACAGTGTCAGTGATAGTTACATCAGGATACGATTAAATGCAAAATACTACAGATTAAATAACACTTGTGACAGATTACAGTACTCTGAAGAACAGGATTAAATGCAGTAAAATAGGGGGCAGATAAGAGCAAGTAAAGCGCATTAAGGAAGTGCTATATTAGTCATGGTAGAATTATTTTGTGCACACTGTTCTAGTATATTTGTATTAGTTTTGTTATAGTTACTTTTTTATATATTATATATACTAGGGGTGGGTTAGAGCATTAATTTACTTAATTAGACCTTTTTAATTGTTTTCAGCTGTTAACAGTTAAATATTTCAAGTTACCTATACCATTTTATAAGTAACTTGAACTCTGCAACAATTAAACAGGTCTAATTAAGCAAATGATCAGTTCAATGAAGGGTGTGGTTAAGCTGGAATGAAAACCAGCAGGCACAGGGGGTGACCAGGACCAGAGCTGGGAACCCCGGGGTAAGAGTACTCTAAATAATTATAATAACTCGAGCACTCATGTATTACTCCAGTACTCACATTTAAATAACATCTCTTCATGAATGGAAGTTCAATATATTTGTATTCACGTGTACCACCTTACTGGGTTCACACTCTTAATGTGTAGACCACTTCAGTTATAAAGAGGAAGGGCTCCTCGAGTCTGCAGCAGAATGATTGACAGCGGGCAGGTTTCATGGGCGGGCGGCCAGCGCTCCAGTTCTTCCTGCTGGAGGCGTGGTCTGGGGAACTTTCAACTTTTTCTTGCACATTGTCTTTTGGACGAGACTGCAATGTTAAAGTCTTTTTTTTTTTTTAATCTGCTGAACCACATACTACAAGATAGTTTTTGTTTTATTTCTAAATGGCGTTTTTTTTGCACCAACTTGATGCAATTGTTATTTATTTGGATTTTGTACTGGGCAGGCTGAAATGTTAAAAATATTTTTGGAGCAGGTGAAAATATGGACCTTTGTTAATGGATTTAGCATTGCAACTCCTCCCTATACTAGATGAATGGGTTTTTTCTGGGATTTTTGATCGAACATCCAGGAATATTTAAGACAAGTTGTATTTGTTTGTTCATTGGATCTGCTATTTGCAAGGGCTTTCGAGTTACATCTTAAACAGGCTGGCCAGGCTTTGTGTGTAACGGTTTAATGTAGTAAAGCTTGTGTTCATTAGTTCAATTAGAATAGATTGACATTTATCTAGTAAGACTTGCATAAGATACAATTAACTTTACCTGAAAGCAAATGTCACTCAGTATTTAACCTATTATTTAATTGTGTGTTACATTAGCATTTAGAAATAGGACTGGCAGGGCGACTATATTACTCCATGGTCATAGGGACACTGAGACAGGACAGGATTTTAAAGATACCCTTTAACTAAGAGATTAATGTGGAAATTAAGCATTACACCTTAATTACACTACACAGCAATAATAATAATAATAATAATAATAATAATAATAATAATAAGGAATAAAATGCTTATGAAAAATATATTTTTATTTTATTGATTCCAGTTGTTCACTCCCTCTGATCGGTGGGAGGAATAGTGAACAGCTGATATGTACAGAGAGAGGAATAGTGAACAGCTGATATGTACAGAGGGAGGAATAGTGAACAGCTGATATGTACAGAGGGAGGAATAGTGAACAGCTGATATGTACAGAGGGAGGAATAGTGAACAGCTGATATATACAGAGGGAGTAATAGTGAACAGCTGATATGTACAGAAGGAGAAATAGTGAACAACTGATATGTACAGAGGGAGGAACAGTGAACAGCTGATATGTACAGAGGGAGGAATAGTGAACAGCTGATATGTACAGAGGGAGGAATAGTGAACAGCTGATATGTATTACTTGTTTGATTCCCACAGTAATTAAGCAACAATATTCATCTTAGCAATTTGTCCCGGTGACCATGAAGCCATATGTTCACCTTAACTTGTGGTCATTTATGTGGCGCATATGGAGAATAATATTGTCTGGCATTAGGTTTGAGTACGAAATACTTATTAATATGAATATTAATATGAATGTCAAGGGACCAGCAAAATAATGGGTCTCATCAGTAATTCTTTTTTTATCAGGAGTCCAGGCCAGGCTGTGAGTTTTTACTGAAGTTACAGGAAGACTGAAATCAAATCTCAATTACAGTACAATGAAAAGCATATCAATGTATACTGTGCATTCTATTGAAAATACAGCTGTAAGTGAACTTTTAAAAAGTATACATGGCAAATGAACTGCAGTTGAAATGTGCATGTCCCAGCTGCTGTGCTCATTCCTCAGGGTGTGTCTCATAGTGAATCCAGATTCAGGCACATTCTGATCACAGGCATTTTTAAAGCACAGAAGCAAGGCGTCCTCAGCATCAGGTATTGAGCAAATCAGAAACGCTGACGACTTGCATCCAGTTTGCTGTTCACAGGCCTGTATTATTGTATCCCGTTATTTCAGAATGGTTTTCAATGTGCTTGTGGGAATGTTGAAATCTGCAGCAGCATCTTTCTCGAAAAGCATCAGTGGTCTCAAAACAAAACTAAAATACGGTGCAGCTGATCTTGATGCAAGTTAATACATTTCAAAAAAATACCTATTTTTGGGGACCAATGCACTAATTTATATATATATATATATATATATATATATATATATATATATATATATATATATATATATATATATATATAGTAGGAGATGACATTAAGCATAAAGTATTAATTATGTATTTGATTATAAGTTTCTTTGCTTCTATGTTAAAGTTTTATTTTAATATTTTGATACAGCTTAAATCACATGTAACTAGCTAAGCAAGACATCTGCAGTCTCTCGTATCTTGGCGTCTGGGCAGAGTGCCAAAGTTAGCAGGTGTCTTATCAAGATGTGTGGAGGAGTGGAGACACAGTGTGAAAACACAACACCACAAACAAAGGACTCATTTGAAACAGTTTCTAACAGATTAGGTTAAGATAGTCAGTAAAATGCTTAAATGTGACGCACTGTAGAATGTGATAGATTTGGGCGATTCCCCCCTCCCCTCTTCCCAGAAGGTGTGTTGAAGGTGTGTGATCGCAGGGTGGATCCATACTGATTGGAAGAGAGTATAAGAAATGGGGTGGAAATGCTGATATATTCATAGTATTTAATGTAATGTTTTTGTTTGAATTGTCAGTCAATTCTGTGATTTGACTCCACGGACGTCTGTGTTACGATACAAACGTATACATCAGGGCAAGCTGTGACCTGCGCGTCTTTGCTAGCTTGTATCTAATGTTTATACGATTGTATTAACAATATTTTCTTTTATACATATAAAGTATTTTTGATTAAAAAAAAATCAATTTGTCAGATTTATTTTCCTACACTTCATTATAGTTTCTTCCGCCCAGTTCAATTCCCCTCTAAATGTTTCACTCCCTAATCTAACCTTTGGCTGTATATCCTAATAAAACCTTTCCTTAGGATTGTGTTCCCATTGGTTTTGTTTGGTTCTTGCATTTATTTCTGCCTGGCACAGGGGGAGTACTGTATTCAGTTTTTTATTTTTCTTAAAAATATTTCCCAACATAAAACCAATGTCACCTTACAATAATTGATTTTGAGTTTCAGTGTTTTAAAATAAAATATCAAACAGAACGAAATTTCAATGTACCATTTGAAATTCAGTAATATGAAAGAATTGGTCAGGGGTCTGAATACTTTTGCAAGGCACTGTATATATGGTGATCAGGCATCCCGACATTCTAGCAAAGGTCCCAGTGCAAATCTTCCTCTCCTTTCCCCCCTCTGACCGACATTTCCTCCCGTATCTCTACCTCTCCAAATCAGACCTCCCCCTCTTCCTCCCCCACCGCTGATCTCTCTATCTCTATTCCTCTTGAATCCACCAAGAACCTCGGTGTCACCCTCGACCCCTCCCTCTCCTACTCTCAGCACAACTCTACTCTGGCACGCTCCTGTCGCTTCTTCCTCAGCTACATATACAGAATTCGCCCCTTCCTCAACGGCTACTCCACACAGCTCCATGCCCTGGTACTGTCCTGCCTTGACTACTGCAACTCTTTCCTGGCTGACCTCCCTGCCTCTGCTATCCGTCCGCTCCAGCTCATCCAAAACTCTGCTGCTCGCCTTGTCTTTTCCCTTCCGTGTTTCTCCCACGCTACACCGCTGCTCTGTTCTCTGCACTGGCTCCCTATCGCTGCTCGCATCCAATTCAAAACTCTTGTACTCACCTATCGCTGTCTTGACCTTTCTGCTTTCTCCTATCTCCAGACTATCATTTCTCCCTGCACCCCCTGCTCGCCACCTCCACCTCCGTCAGATTTGCTCCCCCCCCCCCCTCTGCCTCCAGAGCCCGCTCCATCTCCACCCTTGCCTCCCAGTGATATCAGGACTGCTCAGTCCCTGACCACCTTCCAGCACCTCCTCAAGACACACCTGTTCAGACAGCATCTGTAAACCTCACAACTCTCCACTACACTGGACTATATGGCACCCAGTTGTTCCAGTACTTGCATCAGCTTGTACTTGCACTGAACTGCTCCATACCTTGCTGCGTTCAACTACTGCTCCTAACTATAACTACTTCCCATGTCTTGTATCTGGTTTTACTCTTATAGGTAACCGTACTCACTTTTGTTTGTAATTGCTCTTATTTGAAATCATTCTCATCCATGTATCATTCTTACTATGTGTTCTTACTGGACTTTACTCATGTAAGCAGATATTTACTGTTTTAGCTGCTCTCAGTGGAACTCGCTCTTTACTGTATTCTTTATTCTGCTCTTACTTGAATTTGATCTCACTGTACGTTCATAACTGCTCTTACCTGTATTATGATATTCTGTAATGTGATATTTTATAATGCAATACTTTGTACTGTGATCCCTCCTAACAATGGTGCACCATGTACTGCGCTTACCCAGGCATGTGCAGATGATTTACCTCAGAAAACAAGTGAACGGCCATCTGAACAGGGTACCATGTACTGAGTTTGGACTTAATTTTAATTTTTTTTTTCACAGCTCAGCAAATGCATGTGACTAACTGATGAGCAACAGCTTGTGTTATCTAACATTGTAAACATGTAGGATTCTGTGTGTGATCTACAGTTTGTCTTGTTCCTACTGATTTGTGCAGCAGTCAATCACAACATTGACAGCGTACCATTTTTTGATGTCACACGGGTCAAGTTTTGGTACCAGTACCACATTCTGATGATGTACCACGTTCTGCACCTACACCGGTTTTCAGCCACCTCCTGTAGCGCGATACACTCTAAATACCTTTTTGTCAAAATAACAGAAACAACCGCGTCTATATCATTTAGTTTAAGGCACCTGCAGTGAAAACAAAATAACATTTTTAAAAAGTACTATTGTAATCAAGAACATTGTTTTATAAATTCATTAACACATACGGACATGCTTATCTCTCAGCACGCAATGCGTTTCCATGTAGTTTATATTCAATATGAATCTACAATTACGTGTAGTTTCGTACAGTAGCTGTTCAGTTCAGTCGGGCTTTAGCCCAGACACTAGGAGAGCACAAAATTGACCATGCTGAAAAACCCGCGGCTAACAGTAATAATATAGCAGCAGGCAGAGGCTTCCTGTCCCGTTAGATTTTCTGTCACAGGTCTGAGTTGAATGTTAATTGAATCGGTCTTGCTGAGGAGGCTCGCCATGGCTTGTTCATTCAGGATCTGCAACACCACTGCGTCGCAAACAACGAAACATGAATTAAAAACAACATGGAACTTACTTTCTGAATCGTCAACGGGTGCCCAACACCATTTAAATAAGTGAAGAACAACTCTGCGGGGCTCGGCCAGGTTTTTAACTTCTGACTGTTGTTCTTATTCTCTTTGAAACGACGCTGTGTCTGAAACAGAGACATGAAAACATTATAGATAGGATAGGAATAGATAGGACGCGCCTGTACAATCACTCCGAGAGGCAGCCTGCAAACCGCCGGCCATATTACCTAGGGAGGAAAGTACATTCCCTGCAAGGCAACAGACAGAAGCGTAGATACAAACGAGGTGTTGAATTGTTTTTAAAACTTTTATTTATAACAGTAATATATTATAACTGCAAATATTATCTGAACATGTTGATTTATAAAAACGTATTTGTTTTTAATTGTTAAATAAAAAAAACACTGTAATTGAAATTACTATATCATTATCCGATTCATTTTTCAGTTATATTTTTCAGTTATATTCAATGAAAAACATGCATTTTGCAGACTGCAGACTGCCAAGGCAATTTATATGGCTTTAAAAACACATTTTAATACAGAATTCTAACATGTATTCAGATCCCAGTAAGCAAGTATTAATATTTATAAATATCTAAAAAATGTAAATCTATCTAGCAGTATTATTATTATTATCTGTTACCTGTGAAAGGTGAGCCCCCTCCTCAACGAGTCTGCGGACTTCTGAGCAGTTTATAGCTGCACGTCGATGTCGGATAAATAACGTATTTAAACATAATATATACGTCACTGAAGTTCTTATGAGCCGAGTGTCGTGGAAATTCTATTGAAAGGAAGAGAGACTGTAGATTCTCAAACAGCAAGCTTTATTAAGATTTGCAAACCTGGAGCTAGTCACAACACTCAGTGCAGAGTCAGTTAGAGAACAAGCCCACATAGCTTTGCCTAGCTTGGATATTTATAGGTACCTCCGCAAACTGTCTAAGTGACAGTTGGGCATGTAGCAACTTGAGCGAAACTCTTGCATACAGAGGAGACAGAGAACATATTTTTAGTAGAACAGGCGGTCAAAAGGGTGGTTCAGAAATTATCTTCATAACTCACAACTTCTACTTCTGCAATCGGTTGCCACCTGTCAACGTTCACATTTAGCAGACAGGATGCTGTGGTTACCCCCCTCGCTGACAGCAGCATTATTCTGCACGTAGCTATTTGTTGCAAGAATAAGATACAGAGTGGAAAAGTACAAACAGTTACAGGGTGGAACAATACAAGTTATTACATTAAAGTATGTGTTCTTAACATTGTCGAGAATACCTTGTATTGTGAATTTTCTACCACATGAGTCAGTCACATAACAAGTTTGTATTCCTTAGTGAAGCAGCTGTGTGAGCATATACTGTAAATCTGTATCCTTGTTAGGAGGGAGCACTCTTTCTGTTTCTTAGTGGGAGGGAGCAGTTCAGTCTCTGTGCCTCAAGCCTGCCCTGGACTGGAGGGAGCACCCTTTCTCTTAGGGGGGTGAGGGATGGTGGGAGGAAGCAGTTCAGTCTCTGTGCCTCAAGCCTGCCCTGGACTGGAGGGAGCACCCTTTCTCTTAGGGGGGTGAGGGATGGTGGGAGGGAGCAGTTCAGTCTCTGTGCCTCAAGCCTGCCCTGGACTGGAGGGAGCACCCTTTCTCTTAGGGGGGTGAGGGATGGAGGGAGGGAGCAGTTCAGTCTCTGTGCCTCAAGTCTGCCCTGGACTGGAGGGAGCACCCTTTCTCTTAGGGGGGTGAGGGATGGAGGGAGGGAGCAGTTCAGTCTCTGTGCCTCAAGCCTGCCCTGGACTGGAGGGAGCACCCTTTCTCTTAGGAGGGTGAGGGATGGAGGGAGGGAGCAGTTCAGTCTCTGTGCCTCAAGCCTGCCCTGGACTGGAGGGAGCACCCGTTCTCTTAGGAGGGTGAGGGATGGAGGGAGGGAGCAGTTCAGTCTCTGTGCCTCAATCCTGCCCTGGACTGGAGGGAGCACCCGTTCTCTTAGGGGGTGTGTGGTGGAAGTTTCGTTCCCAGACCCTTGAACAGAGATTCAGGCCTTACAGACAAGGTGGAGTAAAACAAGTTTAATGGTTTGCAAACCTGAGATCACTCTCAACACACGTGGTGTTAGAAAAACATCGAGTAGAGTTCTGAGTACGCAGAGTCAGTAAGCATAATATATACCTTGTAGCCTACAGTTATTGCGAGCCAATCACAGAAGCTTAGCTCAGTATACGTTGGATAGCAACAGCTTGGAAGATTAAGATGAGACCAATCATATACAATAATAACAACTTATCTAATTTACAAGCATCCTGTCAGCTGTACCTATTCTAACCAGGTCGGTGACATTTCTGAGAAGTGTCACGGATGCAGCTTGCGGTTACTAAATAGAGAGAACTTCCTCTTTCTAGCTAGTAGTCAGTATCTTTCCATCCCTTATATGGGCCTCCTGCACCTGCTAAAAGAAAGAGGAAACATGCACAATAACAACTACCAGTGCGTGATGTACATTACTATATGATACCTAAATCTTACAACGCGTATTAACATTTAAACCTTAGCATGCAAACCCTAGACAATCGTAGCAGTAGCAACAATGTAATTATCCCAGCACAGGTGAGGGATGGAAGGAGGGAGCAGTTCAGTCTCTGTGCCTCAAGCCTGCCCTGGACTGGAGGGAGCACCCTTTCTCTTAGGGGGTGAGGGATGGAAGGAGGGAGCAGTTCAGTCTCTGTGCCTCAAGCCTGCCCTGGACTGGAGGGAGCACCCTTTCTCTTAGGGGTGAGGGATGGAAGGAAGGAGCAGTTCAGTCTCTGTGCCTCAAGCCTGCCCAGGGCTAACCCAGGGGGGAGTACTGAAGCCAGTGGTTTTTAATGTGATATTAAAGAAGCGAGTCAGTGCATTTGTTTTGTGTGTTTTTAATTCATTCTAAATGTCATCAGTCACAATTCCTGAAAACCAGGGACCGGTTGCACAAAACACCTCCAGGTAACCCTTTACTGCACAGAGCACTAACATCATCATCATCATCATCATCATCATCATCATCATAATAAAACACTACAACAGTCTAGCAACAGTCTTCTCTAATCTCTTATTACACTGGACACTGCATCCATATGTTAATAATAGTGCAAAGAGCCTCCAGCATGAGTCAGTGCAGCTCCATTGCAACATATCCTAACTCCTGCATTGGGAGACAGTGGACACAACCCTTCATGTATTATATACATGATTGGTCAACACAGAAAAAAGACTGAGACAGTAAAGGTTTCCCCTTAGTGGTATTCTGTTTATATCACAATTACAATGTGTGGAAGAAGTTTGAGCCTAAACTAAACACTTGGGGGTGAGTCTCTGGAATGGGTTAACGCAGAATGATGCACTCAGTACACTTATTATTATTTATTTCTTAGCAGACGCCCTTATCCAGGGCGACTTACAATTATTACAAGATATCACATTATACATTATTTCACATATCACATTATTTTTACATACAATTACCCATTTATACAGTTGGGTTTTTACTAGAGCAATTTAGGTAAAGTACGTTGCTCAAGTGTCCCCCACTGGGGATTGAACCCACAACCCTCTGGTCAAGAGTCCAGAGCCCTAACACTACTCCACACTGCTCCAGTACAAGAGTTTAATACCAATACTTAATTAAACAGGGAACAGCAAGCAATGCAGGGAGGTATTGAAAGTGTAGGGGCCAAAGCTGAAATAAAATTCTCCGAGAGTTGATAATCAGTAATATACAGGTAATAGACAAAAAAATGGAAACCCCAATGTAAAGTCACTTAATAGGGTGTTGGGCCACTATGGTATCCCGCTCTGTGGAGTTCTCGCCAGACCGTTTTTGTTGAAACTGGCTGCTTGCTTCCCAGGTTGAAATATGCAGTCAATTGATCTGCAGTTGCTTGTCTGTTTTTCCTTGCACTTTGAATTAATGCACGGATATCACAATCCTGGAGTATGCGCTTCCGCCCACTGTTGCCCTTTGCTGATGATGTCTTTCCCTCGGAGTTCCATGCTGACATCACCTTAGACACCATTGCTCATGAAACATCAGCAAGTTGAGCTGTTTTTGTCACTGAAGCTCCTGCCAAACGCGCCCCAACAATCACCCCTCTTTCAAAGTCACTGAGGTCTCCTCTTGCAGCCATGCTAGCCATAATTATAGGCAACCAGGCCTGTCCAGCATTTTTACACTTGACCCTAAGCATGCTGGGATGTTATTTGCTTAATTAGCGCATGAGCCACACCTGTGTGGAAGCCCTTGCTTTCAATATACTTGGTGTCCCTCATTTACCCAGGTGTTTCCATTTTTTTTGTCCACTACCTGTAGTTTAATAAACAGAATTCTGTATGTAAAAGTTTCTCTGACTCAAACACATTCAGCAATGGTATGTGTATGGGGGCACAAACACTTACTGATATCCAATAAGAGAATGACAGTTTTAAAACAGTTCACAATATCCAAACAAGAAAGACTGCACCCTTTAGAAACCAGCCATAAATGAGTTTCCTGTGTTCACATTCCACAGTGCAGACTGAACAGAATTCTGTTCACCCCCTGCAAGGAGTACAGGGAGAGAGGGGAAACTTGAAACCAAATCTGCTCATGCACTCCCTCTG
The DNA here is from genome assembly GCF_902713425.1 of Acipenser ruthenus. Classification (NCBI taxonomy): domain Eukaryota; kingdom Metazoa; phylum Chordata; class Actinopteri; order Acipenseriformes; family Acipenseridae; genus Acipenser; species Acipenser ruthenus. The sequence continues at coordinate 8,437,049 of NC_081229.1, forward strand.
TCACAATATAAAATAGAAATCTATTCCTCAGTGCTGTGTCTCATAGTGCTCCCAGATTCAGGCACATTCTGATCACAGGCATTTTTAAAGCACAGAAGCAAGGCGTCCTCAGCATCAGGTATTGAGCAAATCAGAAACGCTGACGACTTGCATCCAGTTTGCTGTTCACAGGCCTGTATTATTGTATCCCGTTATTTCAGAACGGTTTTCAAAGTGCTTGTGGGAATGTTGAAATCTGCAGCAGCATCTTTCATTTTCTTGTACGGTGCTGCATTATCCATCGCTTTCAGCACCTCCACTTGTCATCAAGGAGCGCATGTATTTCTTCCCTGGGAAGGTTCGAAAATAATTTGCATCTGTGTTAAATTAATTTGTATTATAAGAAGTCATTTACAGTAAGCAATACCGAATGCAGATCTAGTAGTAAGCGTGGCATTGACTCCTCATAATGTGGATGTTGCAGAATGTTTGTGTGTGAAAGCATGTGTTGCATCGGTATGTATTTATGTGTACGAATGGTAAATAAATCCCTTGCAAAATCTATAGACCCCCCACCATCTTTATTCCCATTACGACACTGCATTGTATATTATCCTGTGCTCTGTAATCTACAGACCCCCCATGTTTATTCCCATTACCACACTGCATTGTATATTATCCTGTGCTCTGTAATCTACAGACCCCCCATGCTGATTCCATTACCACACTGCATTGTCTATTATCCTGTGCTCTGTAATCTACAGACCCCCCATGCTGATTCCATTACCACACTGCATTGTATATTATCCTGTGCTCTGTAAATCTACACACCCGTGATAGAGAGAAAGGATTGATGCTGTAAATCTCCCTCCCGATTAGAAAGGGCGCTGTGTAAGGGGGAAGGTAAGCTGTCTCCTAGATCTGCCACCTCGGTGGTAGGTGGAAACCGGAAGGTGACCATATTAGGAGGGGTGCGTAGCTGCAAGTACTCAGGATGATTCCATTGCGGTCAGCTGCGGGGCAGCCCTCTATTGGAGAAACCATGGCGACGCGTTGACTGCAGGGAGGAGTTTGCTGGGTACAAAGGGGAAGTAGCTACGTCAAAACCTCCCCTTGCGCTGAGTTAATGGAAACGACCGTCCGGAGCCGATGTTTGTTTTGTGTGTTACGTGTCTGTTTTGTCTGTTAACAGAGGAGCCAGAGGAAGGGAGGCTGTAGCCAGCGAGCAGCACTTACCCCAGAGCACGCCCCTCATCGCACAGCGCACGCACCACAGCAATGGATAATATTCAGGTACTATTTCAGCTTCAATGGAAAATATCAATAATAAGTAAAAGCAACCATTCGATCAATCATCTATATTTGTCATTCTATGATAATAATAATAATAATAATAATAATAATAATAATAATAATAATAATAATAATAATAATAATAATGTTCTTGTATCAATAAGCAAAATAGCATGAATAACATATGCAAGTAGAATTGTTTCAATATACAGTATAAGAGTCAGGAAAGAAATATAATCTCAGTAAATTCTAATAGGATATTACAAAATCGTAATTCATTCTTTAGCAATCTGTTGTTTAATTATATATCCTTCAGTTAGAATCCACGGCCCTTAAACTGAACACCGTTACATGTGTTATTATCCATCCTGTATTCGTTCCAGCACCTGTTACACAATTAACCAGATCGCTTCAAATATTTACACGTCTCATATTGTCAGATTGTTCCATCAGATATTACACTGACCCGTTTCTCTTGTCCAGCGACTTACAGCCACACCCTGTTATACTTTATAACTCATCATTCTGCAATTCTACCTGTATTACATTCCCACATATAGATTCTGTCAATCTCTGCACTCTTTAGTTGAGCTGGGATACTCAATTCTACATGTATTACATTCCCACATATAGATTCTGTCAATCTCTGCACTCTTTAGCTGAGCTGGGATACTCAATTCTACATGTATTACATTCCCACATATAGATTCTGTCAATCTCTGCACTCTTTAGTTGAGCTGGGATACTCAATTCTACATGTATTACATTCCCTCATATAGATTCTGTCAATCTCTGCACTCTTTAGCTGAGCTGGGATACTCAATTCAACATGTATTACATTCCCTCATATAGATTCTGTCAATCTCTGCACTCTTTAGCTGAGCTGGGATACTCAATTCAACATGTATTACATTCCCTCATATAGATTCTGTCAATCTCTGCACTCTTTAGCTGAGCTGGGATACTCAATTCTACATGTATTACATTCCCACATATAGATTCTGTCAATCTCTGCACTCTTTAGCTGAGCTGGGATACTCAATTCTACATGTATTACATTCCCACATATAGATTCTGTCAATCTCTGCACTCTTTAGCTGAGCTGGGATACTCAATTCTACCTGTATTACATTCCCACATATAGATTCTGTCAATCTCTGCACTCTTTAGTTGAGCTGGGATACTCAATTCTACATGTATTACATTCCCACATATAGATTCTGTCAATCTCTGCACTCTTTAGCTGAGCTGGGTTACCCGTAGCTCTCTCTTCTTTTGACCGGAATCCTAACCCTAGCACAAAGGATTATTCTTTCTCAACCCCTGCCCTTGGAGTTGTGATGCATATTTATGAAGATATCATATTTAACATTAATACCTCAATACCCTAGAGCAGTGGATCCTGGGGACTCACTGTGTCTGCTGGTTTTCATTCCAGCTTTCCAGATGACACAAGAGACACCCATCCTCATGGTCCACCGGTGCTGTTGCCATGGATATACATGAACACTTCAACACATACACACCCGCTTCAGGATTTTAGAAATGGGTAACATGGCCTTGCAAGTCACTGGTATGTTACCCATAATCCTTCTGCAAGTTGAAGTAACACCACTGTACATAGTAAAAGTCACTTGTTTTTCGTTATGTTTGGACCTGTGACTCTGACAGCTTTTGTTCCACTGTTGAAAGGACAGTAATTTTGAATTGCCCCGAGTGTCCCAAATTCAAAAATACCAAAAAATGCAGTCCATGGTTCATAGTACCCACCCTAATTTCAGTGGCATAATCCTTCCAGAGCCCAAGGTAATGTTGCTGCATGACATAAAAACAAGTGACTGGGGTTCATTTAGTATTTCCAGTACTTGAGATCACAGAGGTGTGAAAGTCCAGAAAAGTGAACCAATTCTCTGGAGACGTACTGTATACTACATGGCTGTTGTACAAAGAAATCTGGACAATGTACATGCCAAGTAGCATTATAAGGCTCCAGCATCTGGTCCGACTTATCCACGCCTCCCATGTTTATATTGTAGTCCAGGACACACACTTCGGCTTGTTTGTGTTTGTGCCCGTACCTCGCACAGGAACTGCTATTGTTGCCTTATTGTGGATGGTGGTGAGGAGGTACACATCTTTTTTATCTGTATATTTCATTGCCAGCAGTTCCTCACAGCGCTTGTTTCACCTCACCTGTTTCTTGGCTACCAATTAACGAGGAAACCCCTTCCTGTTTTTAGTCTTATTGTGCCACAAGCCATTGGGATGTGTGCAAGGCCCTAAACAGAGGGATTCCTGTGTAGAAATGATCTATGTACAAAATGGCAGCCTGGGTTTAGGAGGGGAAAAACCAGATCTCACACAATTCTCTCAGGGGTCTGGAACCATGGGGGGGGGGGCAGCCAAGGGCTCAATCTGAGAGTCCCTCCCTGTGTACACTCTGAACCCGTGAGTGGACCCAGTGAAGCCCTCGCACAGTCTGTACAGTTTAATCCCATAACGGGCAAGTTTCATGGGAATATACTGTTTAAAACTGAGCCTCCCCTTGAATAGGAGGGGTTATACCGCAGATATATTTTGCCAGGTGTATACATTTCTTCAAATTTATTCTGTAGCTGATCAAGAAGTGGCTGTAATTTGAAGAGCCTGTTAAATTGGGGATGGTCACTTGGGAGAGCCTTAGAATTACCATTGCAATATAGAAATTTTAAAATTAATTGTAATCTGTCCCAGCTCATGGTAGAAGGGAAAACTGGGCAAGCATGGATTGGGTTGGTGAACCAATATAAATCTAATCTAGGTTTATCCCCCAGTCCCATCAGTAGGGATAAAGCCCAGACATTTTGAATTTATATTACATTAGTGGGGACCCACTTGCGCACCTTAGAATGTGTCCCCAGGTTGTCTGCATGTTGTGTCATGTATTGTTGGGCATACAAATTGGTTTGGGTAACCAAATACTCAAAAAGGTCATCAGTGATGAACAACTGGAGAAAGTTAATTGGGTAAATCCAGCTGTGTTCACCCTAGTTCCTGGTGTTCCAGATAAAGGAGGATTTGGGGCTGGATGTTGTTAGGGGGAGTCCAGTAGCAGAGTGGCTGAAATCTACCACCCCTTGGTTCAGGCCCACCTGCTGGACCCGGTTCTGGTAGGGGCTCGGGCACTGATCGGCTCCTCTTCCTCACCACTGCTGGATTCCTCACTGGAGGAAGAGTCACCTGGCACATGCGCACTACCAGAGTCATCGGGCACAAAATCAAACCTCCACTGCCCAGCACAAATAAAATTATAAATAAAAAAATGCAATAATAACATGTATTTATATTCATTTATGTCTATCTATCTATCTATCTATCTATCTATCTATCTATCTATCGGAATATTTATATAGTAACAACATTTATAGGAGACAGCCAGCATGGCTTTAGGAAGGGGAGATCTTGATTAACTAATTTACTAGATTTTTGTCAGGAGGCGACTACTAGAGTGGACTAGGATAGTGTGTCATCGACTTAGATTTTCACAAAGCATTTGACAAAGTACTGCAGGAAAGACTATATCTAAAGATTAAATCAATAGGAATAAATGGTAAAGTAGCTGCATGGATTCATAACTGGTTACAAGATAGGAAGCATAGAGTTATAGTTAGAGGCCAGGCATCAAACTGGAGTAATGGAACAAGTGGGGTGCCACAGGGATCAGTACTGGGACCATTGCTATTCTTAATCTATATAAATGACTTGGACCAAGACAATCAGTAAACTGCAAATTTGCAGACGACACAAAACCGGGAGGGGTAGCCGACTCCAAATCAGAAACTTTAATAATACAAAGAGATGAAACCAGATTGAGACGGATGCTTCAGAGGCGTGCCGAACTCAATTGAAATGAAGTACGCGTTAGAGCCCCACTTCATTACATCCAGTGAACCAATTGGTTTCATACTGGCGAACCGAAAGCATATTGCATTTATTCCAAAGAAACCTCCCACAGTGCATCGTAAAGACAAAACAAGGAAATGAGTGAGGCATGTGTTTGTTTGCATTTGATATTACAAGTGAACACTCTGAACAGCATCACACAGGCCTATCATTCTCAGCATGATGGTGCTGAGAAGACATTTCTTCATGAAATGCCTAATGACAACTACACTGCTTCTTTCCACAAGTCAATCTGCTGCAACAGACGTACATCGGTCTTGTAGACGCTTGAACAGACATTATGGCTGCTGGAACCATGTGTGGACTACATACAACATCACACATTTAAAAGAAAAGTCTTCAGGTACCATATTTTCTACTATACTGTGTAGACTAACGACTGTACAGGACCACAGAGCAACAAAGAAATGATAAAAAATCAAATATAAAGTAATAGGCCTTGTGACAGAAATATAATGAGTTCTGGTTGTAAATCTCCCTCTCGACCTGTGAGGGCGCTAAGTAGCGAAAGGGAAAGGCTTTGGACAGGTTGGTCTGACAGTTCATTCCCTGGGTCGGGAAGTCAGTCAGCCTGGAAAAAGGCAAGACTCCGGTGAGGGAACGTATTGACCTGGAAGGTAAAGGAGGTAGCAGCTGCAGGCAATAGAGTCAGCTGCAATCGTTTAGCAAGGGGTCATGCATAATCGCATAAAAGGGGCCGGAGAATTGTAAATCTTTTCCTTCGCTTGGGTTTCAGAGAGACGAGGAGACTGGAAGGACCGAGAGATTTCCACAAATTAAAAAGATAAAGAAAATAGTTCATGAGTGTTTTGTTTGTTTTTGTCTGTTTAGTAAGTGTCTGTGTTTTTGTTACATTGCACTAGACGGCTAAACACCAATCCGGAGCTGTCCCCAGGAGCCAGCACAAAGCCGGGTCACCACAGCACTTGTTTCACTACTATAGCACGTATTATATTGTACTTCACCACAAGCACTGAGAGCACTCACTTTGGACCTGTGATCCTGTGTGTGTCTAATTGTGTGTGTTTTGTACCGTGTTTATTGTTTGCAGGACTGCAACCCTTTTTCATTACTGTGTAATACACATTGCTGTGTACTGCCAGCTCATTATTATTTGCTGGCTGGTCATCAGACCATTGGATTTATAAAATAAAACAAACCATTTCACCCGTACTTTGTTGTCTGTTTATTCTTGGAATTCCTGCATCCGCACCGCACCTGCTATACACCTGCTACCAATTACCACTTTGCCACAGGAACATATGAAATTAAATTAATACAATGCATCTTGAGTGTTTCATTTTCATTATTCATGTCCATGTTTAAGTTTTTAAATATCAATATATGATGCTAATTTGCTATGAGTCCTAATGCTGCTCATCTGTTCATTATTCCTGCCACCGATGAGAGTGAACAGCAGAGTGATCAGAGTTACAGATTTGATCAAGACAGACAGGGTCATATTTACTGTTATTAATGAAGAGAAGATACAAAGCAACTTTAAAATATGAATAACTGAACAAAAACACATTTTATAAATTAAATAGAAACAGAGATGTATTGTACATTTTGAATTTCACTAAAGTCTGCTGTAATATCAAGGCCTAGGGTGATTTTACACTTGGCAGTTATTGCTAGCAATACTTACTGGCAATAATCGCCAGCACACACATTGCTACTGAATTCAGTGGCAGTTTGCATGAAGACCGTTATACACATTTTGTATGTAAACTTATAATTAACTGTAGCGCCTAGTTGCTTTAAATACAAATAAAATCAGTGTCACATAGAACTAATCATTAATTATTTAATTACAGAGTTTCCAGGGAAACATTCAGCTACATACTGGAATCAGACCACTTATCGAAAAGGGCACTGTGACAGGGTCAGCCTATTTCCCCAGAATGCAGACTTGGCATAACATTATACCGTCTTGCAAGAGGCAGTTATTTCTACACATTATCTCAGTTGACAGGACATGGGCTTTCCACATGCCAAGAAATTGTTGGAGATGTTACACAGGCAATTGTGGATGTCATGTGGGCAGCAGTGTGGAGTAGTGGTTAGGGATCTGGACTCTTGACCGGAGGGTTGTGGGTTCAATCCCCGGTGGGGGACACTGCTGTTGTACCCTTGAGCAAGGTACTTTACCTAGATTGCTCCAGTAAAAACCCAACTGTATAAATGGGTAATTGTATGTAAAAAAAATATGTGATATCTGTATAATGTGAAATAATGTATACTGTGATATCTTGTAACAATTGTAAATCGTCCAAGGGTGTCTGCTAAGAAATAAATAATAATAATAATAATAAATGTGGGATGAGTGTGTTGGGAAGCATTTCCAAAAATGTGAAGAAAGCTTTAAGGAAAAAATTGTAGACGTGGAAGAACTGTGGCAATTTCCATATTCTTGGGCAGCAATAGATGGCTGCCACATGCCAATCAAATGTCCACCAGGAACTTAAAAAACGTCTCCTCAATTGTATTAATGGCTATGGTAGATGCCAAAGGCAGATTCATTTGGGGGTCCTGTGGATTTCCTGGAAATTCTCATGACTCTGATTTTTCAGTGCACACAGCTTTACAGTGATTTAAAGGAAAGCAACAGTGTTCCATTGATTGCTCATGAACTGGACGGAGTTTGTAATCCTGCCTTGTATCCTTGGCGACTCTGCATTTGTACTGCAGTCATGGCTGACAAAACCATTCACAAATGCTGTGTTGAGTCCTAAACAGGGGTATTTCAATTACTGTCTAAACAGAGCACGCATGGTAACAGAGTGTGCCTATGGCCAGCTCAAGGTCAAAGTCAGATAGTTCACCTGAAACAGTCACAAGGTATACTCTGGCTTATATGGTTCTGCATTATTTGATTTGAACGAGGAGATGCGATTTCAAGAAAACTGGATATGTCATAAGAACATAAGAAAGTTTACAAACAAGAGGAGGCCATTCGGCCCATCTTGCTCGTTTGGTTGTTAGTAGCTTATTGATCCCAGAATCTCATCAAGCAGCTTCTTGAAGGATCCCAGGGTGTCAGCTTCAACAACATTACTGGGGAGTTGGTTCCAGACCCTCACAATTCTAAATAAAATCGCATCGTAGTCGAAGTCGGCCCTCTAGAAAGGGGGCAGAGCTATGGTACACTAAATCATTGACCCGGAAGGGAAACGATGTGGCATCCACGGATTGGAGGAGCAGATGCGCTCGTTAACCAAGGGGTCATGGTTGACGGTATATAAGGGGACATAGTGATGTGATCTGTTCTTTTGTGAATGGTTAAACTAAACAACCAAAAGAAAAAACTGTGCTGTGGAAATCGTGAGTGTTTGTTTGTTTTGTCGTGTCTAAATACTGTTTGTTTGTGATTTATTAGACGGCTATCACGATCCGGAGCTGTCGCCACAGGCCAGCACTAAACACGAACAACACTGCACTTGTTTATGATAAATTGCAGCTGCACCACGAGCACTACAGCACTCACTTTACCCTTGTGACCGTGTTTGTGTTCACTGTGTGTGTTTAAATACCGTGGTTACTGTTTCGGGACTGAACCCCTGGATTTAACTGGGCAAGACACATCATTGTGTACTGCCAGTTCTCATTATTCTTTACTGTTGTCATCAGACTTTGGATTATAAATAAACCATCATTTCACCAGTACTTTGTTGTCTGTTCTTGTTTTAAGCACTGCATCATCTCTACACTTGCACACTGCAAACCACTTTGCCACACAGCTTTAGATAAGATTCAAAGCTTGGGCTGAAACATGTGAATAAATACAAAGTCTTGCACATAGGGCGCAAAAACAGCATGAATTGTAACGAAATAGAGGAGGCTATGTATGAAAAGTACTTGGGGGTCGTAGTGGATGAATCTCTTAAGAAGCTATAAAAAAGGCAAATATAATGTTAGGTTATATATTCAAGACAGTTGAATTCAAATCAAGAGAAGCTATATTAATTATGCAATGCACTGGTACGACCACACCTAGAATAGTGTGTCCAGTTCTGGTCCCCTTATCATTAGAAAGACATTGAGGCATTGGAGAGAGTACAGAGAGCAACACGATTAATTCCAGGACTGAAGGGCATGTCATATGAAGAGAGACTGAAAGAGCTGAATCTGTAGAGCCTAGGAAGAAGGAGAGCCAGAGGGGACTTAAGAGGTATTTACACCTTTTTACACCTTAATTGTGACAAGACTGATGTAATGTTGTTAGGTACTCCCCGCCAGCTAGGAATAACCAATGCTTTAAATCTGACTGTTGATGGAACCATGCTTGAGTTCAGATCTAAAATTTAACTTTTGAATCGCATGTGCTGAATATTGTCAAGGTTTCTTTTTTTTCACCTTAGAAATATTGCCAGACTGCGTCCCATGCTTTCTCTACCTGCAGCTGAAAAACTGATTCATGCTTTTGTTTTCTCCAGGATCGATTACTGTAACGTCCTGCTCGCTGGGGTGTCTAATAGCATCCTAACTAAAATTCAATTTGTTCAAAACTCTGCAGCCAGAATTTTGTCTCGGTCCCGCTCAAGAGATCACATCACTCCTGTCTTGGAGGCCTTGCAGTGGCTGCCTATCAGGTTTAGAATTGATTTTAAAATTTATTTTTATAAAAGTTGCAGCTACAGTAGCTCCCACACGCTCGGTGCATTACAATGGTGTCACACGATGATACAGTAGCTCCCACACGCTCTGTACATTACAATGGTGTCACACGATGATACAGTAGCTCCCACACGCTCTGTACATTACAATGGTGTCACACGATGATACAGTAGCTCCCACACACTCTGTACATTACAATGGTGTCACACGATGATACAGTAGCTCCCACATGCTCTGTACATTACAATGGTGTCACACGATGATACAGTAGCTCCCACACGCTCTGTACATTACAATGGTGTCACACGATGATACAGTAGCTCCCGCACGCTCGGTGCATTACAATGGTGTCACACGATGATACAGTAGCTCCCGCACGCTCTGTACATTACAATGGTGTCACACGATGATACAGTAGCTCCCACACGCTCTGTACATTACAATGGTGTCACACGATGATACAGTAGCTCCCACACACTCTGTACATTACAATGGTGTCACACGATGATACAGTAGCTCCCACACACTCTGTACATTACAATGGTGTCACACGATGATACAGTAGCTCCCGCACGCTCGGTGCATTACAATGGTGTCACACGATGATACAGTAGCTCCCGCACGCTCTGTACATTACAATGGTGTCACACGATGATACAGTAGCTCCCACACGCTCTGTACATTACAATGGTGTCACACGATGATACAGTAGCTCCCACACACTCTGTACATTACAATGGTGTCACACGATGATACAGAAGCTCCCACACACTCTGTACATTACAATGGTGTCACACGATGATACAGTAGCTCCCACACGCTCGGTGCATTACAATGGTGTCACACGATGATACAGTAGCTCCCACACACTCTGTACATTACAATGGTGTCACACGATGATACAGTAGCTCCCACACACTCTGTACATTACAATGGTGTCACACGATGATACAGTAGCTCCCACACGCTCGGTGCATTACAATGGTGTCACACGATGATACAGTAGCTCCCACACACTCTGTACATTACAATGGTGTCACACGATGATACAGTAGCTCCCACACACTCTGTACATTACAATGGTGTCACACGATGATACAGTAGCTCCCACACGCTCGGTGCATTACAATGGTGTCACACGATGATACAGTAGCTCCCACACACTCTGTACATTACAATGGTGTCACACGATGATACAGTAGCTCCCACACGCTCGGTGCATTACAATGGTGTCACACGATGATACAGTAGCTCCCACACACTCTGTACATTACAATGGTGTCACACGATGATACAGTAGCTCCCACACGCTCGGTGCATTAAAATGGTGTCACACGATGATACAGTAGCTCCCACACACTCTGTACATTACAATGGTGTCACACGATGATACAGTAGCTCCCACACACTCGGTGCATTACAATGGTGTCACACGATGACAGTCAGTATTATTATTATTATTATTATTATTATTATTATTATTATTTACTTCTTAGCAGACGCCCTTATCCAGGGCGACTTACAATTGTTACAAGATATCACATTATTTTACATACAATTACCCATTTATACAGTTGGGTTTTTACTGGATCAATTTAGGTAAAGTACCTCAAGGGTACAACAGCAGTGTCCCCACCGGGGATTGAACCCACAACCCTCTGGTCAAGAGTCCAGAGCCCTAACCACTACTCCACACTGCTGCCCCGTATCTTCCTCTCTGTCACATGAACAAAAAAAGACATAGACAAATAGTCGTATGTTACTTCAAAGCTGATTTCATGAAGCACAGCTCGATAAAACAGCTACTAATCAAAAGGTAAACTTTTTTTATTATCAATCCTCATTGAAAAGAAAACAAAAGTTACACACAGATTGTTTTAAATTCATTCTGGATGTTTCCAGTACAAGCCAAAGATGGCCACTGCTTGCATTCAAACAGGCTGTAAATTACATTTAGCAACTGCATCACATCAAATATATTTTATCTGTGTAATATAATGACATTAAAGCAACCAACCTAATATGTTGTGTAGTAATAACTCCTCGATGATCGACCCCGAGGGAAAAAACAGCAATCCAGATTGATAGATTTTTTTTAAACATTTTTAATAATGTTTTTAATCATGACGTGCCAAGTACGTCCGTATCGCAAAAGAGGTTAATGTTAAAATATAACGTAATTGATTTGTAGAGTCAGTGTGATACATCGAAAAAAAAATGCGCTGAGCCGATAAAGAACCTTGGAGAACTGTGGTTGTGCCGTAGTTCAAAGAAACATTGCAGTTAAAATGGAAGGATTTTTTTTAATGCCTGCCCATTACCATCAAAGATTGTACAGTATTTATCGAGATTACTCAGGACTTCATGGTAATGTTGCATTTTACCCACTGAAAATACATTTTACTCTCAGTGTTAAAATTAGAGGGTAAGTTACTCCTAGACCCCAAACCTTATCTGGAGCGCTGATGTAAGGTAATGTTTCTTTCTGAATGAACATGGTCCTTAGGGTTTGTCTCCGGTGTGAATTCACTGGTGTGTTTGAAGATGTCCTAACTTGTTGAAACTCTTCCCACAGTCAGAGCACTGATACAATTTCTCTCCTGTGTGAGTTTGCTGGTGTGTTTTTTGAGGTTACTTAACTGACTAAAACACTTCCCACAGTCAGAGCAGCGATACGGTTTCTCTCTTGTATGAATTCGCTGGTGTTTATTCAGGGAGTCTGCATGCCTGAAACTCTTCCCACAGTCAGAGCAGAAATATGGTTTCTCTCCTGTATGAATTCGCTGGTGTGTTTTCAGTTTTCCTGAAACTCTGAAACTCTTCCCACAGTCAGAGCAGCGATATGGTTTCTCTCCTGTGTGAATTTTATGGTGTGTTTTCAGGTTTCCTAACAGACTGAATCTTTTCCCACAGTCAGAGCAGCTATACGGTTTCTCTCCTGTGTGAATTCGCTGGTGTGTTTTCAGTTTTCCTGAATTTCTGAAACTCTTCCCACAGTCAGAGCAGCAATACGGTTTCTCTCCTGTGTGAATTCGCTCATGTTTTGTCAGGGTTCCTCTTTCTCTGAAACTCTTCCCACAATCAGAGCAGCAATATGGTTTCTCTTCTGTGTGAGTTAACTGGTGTGTTTTCATGTTACTTAACTGACTGAAACTCTTCCCACAGTCAGAGCAGCAATACGGTTTCTCTCCTGTATGAATTCGCTGGTGTATTTTCAGTGTTCCTGAATTTCTGAAACTCTTCCCACAGTCAGAGCAGCTATACGGTTTCTCTCCTGTGTGAATTTGCTGGTGTGATTTCAGGTGTCCTAACAGACTAAAATTCTTCCCACAGTCAGAGCAGCAATATGGTTTCTCTCCTGTGTGAATTCGCTGGTGTGTTTTCAGTTTTTCTGAAACTCTGAAACTCTTCCCACAGTCAGAGCAGCAATACGGTTTCTCTCCTGTATGAATTCTCTGGTGTGTTTTCAGTTTTCCTGAATTTCTGAAACTCTTCCCACAGTCAGAGCAGCAATACAGTTTCTCTCCTGTGTGAATTTGCTGGTGTGCTTTCAGGGGCCCTGATTGACTGAAACTCTTACCACAGTCAGAGCAGCAATACGGTTTCTCTCCTGTGTGAATTCGCTCGTGATTTCTCAGGGTTCCACTTTCCCTGAAACTTTTCCCACAGTCAGAGCAGCGATATGTTTTCTCTCCTGTGTGAATTTGCTGGTGTGTTTTCAGGTTTCCTAAGCGATTGAAACTCTTCCCACAGTGAGAGCAGCAATACGGTTTCTCTCCTGTGTGAATTCGCTCGTGATTTCTCAGGGTTCCACTTTCGCTGAAACTCTTCCCACAGTGAGAGCAGCGATACGGTTTCTCTCCTGTGTGAATTAGCTGGTGTATTTTTAAACGTCCTAACTGGGTGAAACCTTTTCCACAGTCAGGATATTCTCCACCGCCTGCCCTCGCTTTAGCTGCTGGACTGGAACCTGGAAAATATGAACAGGAAAGAAAGTAAGAGGGGCTGCTTGTAGGCTTCGGGCGTGTGGCTGGGTGGAGGAGTGGATTAAAGCAGGGGTTCCCAATTTTTTTTACCTGAGGCCCACCTGTTCTGCTGCATCAGGCACTGCGGCCCACTATTAGCACTCCTGGGGAAAATGTCAAATTAAAAACATTTTCTATGTTTAAACCTGTAACATTATAAATAAAGCTAATCTAAACTGTCCTTTATTCATTTGAATAAATAATGTGACAGATGGAAATCACATAGAATATGCACAGAGTTAAAAATTCAAACTCCTGCAGCTGCCTTTTCTTTTCTTTATATTTTGCAAAACATATTCTTTGGTAGCGGATTCGACATATTGTAATGTTATGAATACTGAACACACTTTTTACATCTGCCAGCAGAGCGATCACATGACCTCAACACCACCCTATTGTCAGAGCTCTCGCTCTACATCCCGCCTACAGGAAGGCAATCTGTTAGCTCTGATTTGTGAATTTCTGCTTTGATTGACAGTCCGCCGATACTCCCTTGCTACACTTTATTTTTCTATAATTACAGCTGCTGCCGATGCCTGCTTATCGTTATTAATAGAAAAAAACACATAGAATGTCATTGCACCCGCGGCCTGAAGGTGGTGCTGTTTGGAACCCCTGGATTAAAGTGTGTGCATTTTAGCTGTGGGGTTTGCTCTGGGTTACACCAGTTTAAAAATACAAAGTTAAACTTAAAGCCTTTCTGTGTGAAAGCAAAGTCAGTAAAGACTGATGCTGGTGAAACCGAGCCCTGGGATCAAAATCTGACTGTGAAGTTCTCCTGTAATGTTTCAGGTCTATTTCCTCTAACACATGCTACAATTTCTCATCGAGGCATTTTATGACTTTTCTATCTTGGATTATGTACAGATGCATACATAGAACTGTAGTGTAATGTAGTATAATCTGTCAATGATGTGCTTGGAGACTGGAACGGCTCCCTCCCTCTCGCTGTTTGGAATCATCTTGTTTATTGTTGTACAGATATACATCACGGTGCATTAGAAATGTGCAGCTCCATGCCATAGCATTACATTACACATGCAGGGTTTATGTGTTTTGTTAATTCAATTCTCTCCATTTATCATTCCTATAATTGAATCCCAACACAGTGGGTTACAGGACTCCAGTATACAGACAGAAACACAAGCAGTTTATTTTATACAGTTACACAGACTGTAAATGCATCAGCAACCTACATTACAGACAAAAGTTTAGAAACACCTAGAATTTGAGGATTGAGACAAAAATAAATAAATACACACAATATAATGTGACATTTCGAAATCTAACAGGAAATACTGTGATACTATTCTGGCTTCTGGTAGAATTTTGCAATATGTCATTTCTTTGTTTACATGATGCTTAATAAAAGGTCTAAATGATGTTTATATATTTTTTATTATGCCTCAATCCTACAATTGTAGGAGATGCAAAGCTTTTGTCCATAGCTGTAGAGCCCTGTCTAATCCAGCCCCTCTACAAACCAGCATTCTAATTCGGTATGATTTTGGGGTCCTGATCAAATCCCTATTGAAATGAATGGTGTGATCCCCTCTACAATCCAGAGCCTGGCTATTCTGGAATCTGTCTGCCTAAAATCAATGTATATCTGACTACAGCATCGACTCATGTGATTTTTCATTTCTTTGTTTACAACTAGTCTGTGAAACAAATCAAATACAAATCGAGTAACCAATAGAATTAAAGATAAGCATCACCCCATTAAGACCTGAATAGGAGACTCTCTTCTTAACAATGCATCTTATAAAAGAACATAGATTTCAGTTTTAACCCTTTAAACACTACAAACATGAAATACTGTACTACTATTCTGGCTTCCGGTAGACTTTTGCAATATAATGAATGGTGTGATCCCCTCTACAGTCCAGAGCCTGGCTATTCTGGAATCTGTCCCTTCTGCCTGATGTTGTGTATACACTACCATGTCCAGCCGGCACCATTCTGAATTGTGCAGTTGTTGAACAGCAAATACATTTCTAATCGTCCACACAGCGAGCGAACTCTTGAAAGAAAAGCTGAACAAAACACCAACTCAAAAGAGCTAACAGTGAGAGACCCTGAATGCAGCAGAAAGCATCTGAATCCTCATGCAGGTACAGTACGAGCACGTGAAGGTCTTTCTATGGGAATGGGTTAAACAGGCTTGTGATAACAGGTGAAGAGTTTGCTGAAGCATTACTGTGTTTATTACACTGTGTATGTACAGTAACACAGCCATTTAATGTTCAAATAGTTTTGTCATTTTACCTTTAGGTCAGTATTCAATGTTTTACAGTAACTCTCTAATCCTGCACCACTTTCCAGTCCCAAGCGATGCCAGATTGGACAGGTTTTAAAGTATTCTAACCAATATGCTCCCTCCCTCTCAACCACACTGTGGATTTCACGCAATCTAGAATGACAATGTCACAGCTAGTGGGAGTCACTCACCTGCTAGACTGCATTCTGAATGGGAGCGCCCGTCTTCCTTTCCACCTCCTTGCGTGCTGTTGGGAGAGCCTTCCTCTCCAGCGCCTTGCTCTCTCACGCAGATTCTCTCTAGCACCACGCTACACTCCCGCAGGCGTACAGGCTCCAGCTCAGGGGTGTTTGGTTTGAAGTCCTTGGATTCTTCCTTCCCTGGTTCCATGTGCTCAAACTCTACTTCAGGGGGCTCCTGTTTAATACGGACAGTTTCCAGCACCTCTTCTTGTTTAACAGGAAGGGGTTCTTCTGTCTGGGGGATCTCCAATTCATTGTGCTCAGCTTTAATGTCAGAGACCTCTGGCTGACTGCTCTCACATTGCATCTCACAGAGCTCCTGTTTAATGGGGAGGGAAGCCAGCCCAGAGAACTCCACTCTAATGGGGACCAGTTCAAGTTCAGGGAACTCCTCTTTAATCTGGACAGATTCCATCTTCACACTGTCCATGGCAGCAGACCGGATTCTGTTTAGTAGCTGCTGAACAAATAATTATGTATCAATTTAAATGTGTTATGAAGGGCATTCAAGGGACAAATGCAATCTGGCATTATAGCAGGAGTGGCTTTACTATTGAAGGAACACAGAATTTCTTGTAATACATTTTTAATATCATACGATTTTATCTGTTGAAAACGTTGAACCACACACACACACACAATGTGTGTGGTGTGTGTTGATATGGTTATATAAATAAATAGCATTACACTCGCCATTTCAATGAAACTCCATACGCTGTGGAGCTTTTTATCACTGACACATCTTTCTGCAGTTGCAGCTGTAACAGGTAGCGCGGCCCAAAGCACCTGCAGGTGGAATACATCAGGATACAGGAGTCCAGGTCATGTTCTTTACAGAGCTTCATGAGTTCTGACAAAGACATTGCATTGTCCGATTCCCGAGCGTTAAAACAGGCTCAATGTGGTGTATGAATAAATCACACTGCATTTCAGGAACTCTGCATTGAAGCTCTCGATTCAGCTTCACAAGTGCTTTCCCTTTAGTATATTAACAGTTTTCAGTTTAGCATAAAATAGCATCATTTTTAAGATGTGCGGTTTATCCACTAATTGTACTACTACAGCTGGACTCAAACATTAAAGGGACACACGCGCCAGTCCTTAACTACACTTTATGATGAAATACGTTTAGTGTGTGAGTGTCAGTGACAGAAAGGGCAGAAATCAATATTTTGGAGATGATTATTGGAGGGGCCAGTGCCCCTGCATGTACTAAATATTTGAAGATGCACTAAATAGTGTGGCCTTCCACACGTGTGTGTGTGTGCGTGTACGCATGTGTGTGTATGCGAGTACTAAAAGCATATTGAACACCCGACAATGCCTTAATATTTTGTGTACAGATTAGTTTTGTTACTAAAGAATTTTACCGACTGTATTAAAGTTACTTTTTAATTCTGTGAAGACCTTTTTATAATAAAGACCTTAAAATGTGCCCACATTATAGTTTAATGTAAGCTCAAGTTAAGTGAGTGCGGAGTGTCTCCATATCAAAGGCTGGACTCGCTGCGAGTGGTTCATTCAGACACAGCTTAAACTGTGCAAAATAACAAATGTTATATAAGGTTGCTTCAGCATTGTTTTTGCCACATCCCTGTGTTATTACAGAATGTCTATCCATGTGGAAAAGCCCATTAATATTCGCTATATACTGTAAAAAGCCTATCGTGCTGAAAAGCCTGTATAACAGTATATGGTCAAGTGTAGCATAATTATATATATAACATGGTGACCAGGCATCCCAGTGCCCCAACATTTCTCAATCTTTTAAAATTGTCCCAGGCCGTGTTATTTTGCGGTACATGTTAAAACGTGGTACACCATGTACTGCGCTTGCCCGGGCTGTGCAAATAATTATAGCTCAGAAAACAAGGTACCGTCCATCTGAACAAATACAAAGTACTGTTTGACCTTTAAAGTTCATTTTAATATAATTTTTTTCTACCAATTCAGCAAATATGTAACTAACTAATGAGCAACACATTGTGTTATCTAACATTGTAAACATATACCATTCTGTGGGTGATCTACAGTTTGTCTTATTCCTAGTGATTTGTGCAGCAGTCAATCACAACACTGACAGCATACCATTTTTTGACGGTACACATTTTGGTACCAGTACCACATTCTGATGATGTACCACGTTCTGCACCTACACCGGTTTTCAGCCACTTCCTGTAGCGCGACACTCTAAATACCTTTTGTCAAAATAACATAAAACAACCGCGTCTGTATAATTTAGTTTAAAACAACCGCGTCTGTATCATTTAGTTTAAAACAACCGCGTCTGTATCATTTAGTTTAAAACAACCGCGTCTCTATCATTTAGTTTAAAACAACCGCGTCTATATCATTTAGTTTAAAACAACCGCGTCTGTATCATTTAGTTTAAAACAACCGCGTCTGTATCATTTAGTTTAAAACAACCGCGTCTATATCATTTAGTTTAAAACAACCGCGTCTGTATCATTTAGTTTAAAACAACCGCGTCTCTATCATTTAGTTTAAAACAACCGCGTCTGTATCATTTAGTTTAAAACAACCGCGTCTATATCATTTAGTTTAAAACAACCGCGTCTATATCATTTAGTTTAAAACAACCGCGTCTATATCATTTAGTTTAAAACAACCGCGTCTGTATCACTTAGTTTAAGACATCTGCAGTTAATAAATAAATCAAATTAATATATATATATATATATATATATATATATATATATATATATATATATATAGGGTAATCAAGAACATTATGTTTTATAAAGTCATTAACACAGACAGACGTGCTTATCTCTCAGCGCGCAATGCGTTTCCATGTAGTTTATATTCAATATGAATCTACAATCACGTGTAGTTTCGTACAGTATCTGTTCAGTTCAGTCGGGATTTATCCCAGACACTAGGAGAGCATCGAGAGGTTGCGCGCATCCGAGTTCAGCAGGTTAAACCACATCAACACCGCGCTGACATTACTAGCTACCCATGACGAGAACATCACATACCTGCGCTGCACAGAAACACTGACCGGCTGAAAAACCCGCGGCTAACAGTAAAACACCACTGCGTCGAGAACAACCAAACACCAATTAAAAACAACAACATGGAACTCACTTTTTCTTTTTGTTTTTTATTAATCGTCCACGCCTTGTCAACTGGTGCGCAACAAAATGTTAAATAAATTAAAAACAACTCTGCGGAGCTCAATCTTTTTTTTTCTTTTAAATTTCTGGCGTTTATTGTTGTTGTTCTTCTCTTTGAAAAGACGCGGAGGTATGACGCAGCCCCGGTTTTGGGGATGGAACCGCTTAACAGTCTCGCGTTTTGATTGGTTCTTCTCTGTCGGAGGAATATGACGTCAACACATTGTGATAGAGAGAGAGCATGCAGGGCTGAATCAGGCCAATACCCACTACTGATTAATATCCAAAAAAGAGCAATTCAATTTTGGCTCCATCTAAAAAATAGTAACATAAACTCTTACCACCATAAAGCCCTGCTGAGCAGAGCCCAGAGAAGAGTCCCCTCAGCCAGCTGGTCCTGAAGCTCACTGCACTAACACACACTAACACCAACCAGCTTCAGGACAGCACCACTCCAACACACACAATCAGAGTAAACCAAATTATAGCACAAAACAAACAAGAACACAAAGCAAACTGGAATGCTATCGGGCCCTAAAAAGACACTACACCCCGGCTGAATACCTGACTAGGGTGAAAAACAGTAAACAGTGACAGACCTTAACAAAGTACAGGCTCAGTGAGCACAGCCTGGCCATCGAGAAGGGCCGACACAGGCAGACATGGCTGCCCAAAGAGGACAGGCTGTGTGATCACTGTCAGCTCAATCAGGTCGAGACAGAGATACACTTTTTACTGCAGTGCACAAAATATAAGAATATAAGGGAAGCCTTCGTCCCAAAAATACAAAATCTCTGCATAGATTTCTCAGACTTGCCAGACCCAGATAAACTCCCCATCCTCCTCGGTGAGCAGACAAGCTGTATAGAAGTGGCAGCCCAGGACACAAGCGCCTGCCACAGCCTGAGGGACAGGGAGAGACACTGAGGCTCCTCACACAGCCTGAGGGACAGGGAGTGACACTGAGGCTCCTCACACAGCCTGAGGGACAGGGAGTGACACTGAGGCTCCTCACACAGCCTGAGGGACAGGGAGTGACACTGAGGCTCCTCACACAGCCTGAGGGACAGGGAGTGACACTGAGGCTCCTCACACAGCCTGAGGGACAGGGAGTGACACTGAGGCTCCTCACACAGCCTGAGGGACAGGGAGGGACACCGAGGCTCCTCACACAGCCTGAGGGACAGGGAGTGACACTGAGGCTCCTCACACAGGAAGGAAAAGAGAAATAAATAAATAAATAAATACATGTTATAGAATACATATATACATGTATATCATTATTGTTGTTATTATTGTTGTTGTGATGTGTTTGAAGTACTGTGTTGTTTTTGTTTTATTTTTAAAAGTTTAAAAGTTTTAAATGTTCATTGTAAAGATGGAATTGCTTTGGCAATACTTGTGAAAAATCAGTCATGCCAATAAAGCACTTGAAATTGAGAATTGAGAGGAGAGAGAGAGAGAGAGAGAGAGAGAGAGAGAGAGAGAGAGAGAGAGAGAGAGAGAGAGAGAGAGAGAGAGAGAGAGAGAGAGAGAGAGAAGCCATTTGGTGACGCGATTTGATTGGCTCTTGTAATGCTTATTGCATATTTCCCAATTACCCCTTCTTCTCTATTCATTGCTTTTATTCGCCTTAACTCAAAAGCTGCGTGTTTTTGATATAGAACATGGTATTCCAAAAAAAGGACATCTTATTTGCTTATTTAATGTCCATTTGTTTATTTAGCACACACCTTTATCTATATATATATAGACACACACACACACACACACACACACACACACAGACGTGCTCAAATTTGTTGGTACCCCTCCACACAAAACGAAGAATGCACAATTATCTCTGAAATAACTTGAAACTGACAAAAGTAATTGGCATCCACCATTGTTTATTCCATATTTAATAGAAATCAGACTTTGCTTTTGCTTTTTTATTCAACATAATATTGTAAATAAGAAAACAAATGAAAATGGCATGGACAAAAATGATGGGACCGCTAACCTAATATTTTGTTGCACAACCTTTAGAGGTAATCACTGCAATCAAACGTTTTCTGTAGCTCTCAATGAGACTTCTGCACCTGTTGACAGGTAGTTTGACATGTGTGATACTAATTAAAGAAACAAATTAGTTTGAAATATCACTATAATCCAATTATTTATTATCTTTTCTAAGGGGTACCAACAAATGTGTCCAGGCCATTTTAGAATATCTTTGTAGAATGAGCAATAATTCATCTCTTTTTACAGCTTCTTTGCTTTATTCTATGACATACCAAAGGCATGCAAGTATACATGATAAAATAGCTTTTAATTTCATAACTTTTCAGGAATGAAGCATTATTTCAATGAGCTGTAAGGGTACCAACAAATTTGAGCACGTCTGTGTGTGTGTGTATATATATATATATATATATATATATATATATATATATATATATATATATATATATATATATATATATATATATATTGTAACAGGATGGCCGAGGTGGTGTAAATGATTACAATGTCCACAACTGTAATTGCTGTACATCAGCTGCTGGCAATATTTATTTTGTTAGAAGGTGAAGGTAACAGAAAGAAAACAACTCAAATCTTCACTACCAACCAGTGGTAGCCTTTAAACTGTCTGTGTGCCAATTTATCACTGCCAGTCTGACACCATTACCTCCACCAGAGTACCCTTACCTACAATGGTAGTTGTGTAAGACTCTGGTGTACCATACCCTTGATTATTCCACTCACACAGACCACTATTTACACTATATACATTCGGCAGTGTATACCTGACCTGCACTTGGTTGGTTTGCTCTTGAGTGGGGTTTTGCAGTCTCTTTGCAACTACTCTGTCGCTTTGTTTACACTGTAGTAAGTATTTATTTGCTTCACTTACTGTCTTCCAAGGAAACCTTTATTCCATTCTGGTTCCCTTGTTCTGGTTACTCCTGCGCTGAGCACATGGCCAGTCAGCTTTTCCAACAGACTTTGGTTTAACTGGACTTCGAGGCTAGACTCCACACTCAAAGGTCCAGTCTTTGTTTTATGTCCAAAAAGACACTCTTTGACCACACAAATGTCCTTTTGTATAACTCTTGTCTGTAAACCCCCTCTCACTCTTCACTAACTCCAACCACTTCCTCCCCCTGCAAACTCCCCTTGCCCCTCTTAAAGATGGCCACCTTTCAGATCCGGGTCACAGGTCAATCACAGAGTTCCCTTTCTCTTCCTAGATAGGTCTATTATTTCCCATAGCTCTATCTGAAACAGCGCCACCCATCAAAAGTGGTCACTCCATTGCCGTTACAACAAACCATAAACCATAACAGTTGCACCTATTTCAGGTTAAAACCCATATCAACTAAATATTATAATTCTTTATGTTACAATATAAGACACCCCCACTGTTCTATATTCGTAACATTAGTAATTATAAACCTATTTATTACACATCCTCCCACCCAGCTTAAACCTACTGGTTTTAGCGACCTTCCTACCCCACCAACTAGTTTCGGTGGAACCCCTCACTCCACAATGTACTCTTGAGAGTCCGTCAGCATTCGCATTCTTCGAACCACTACGATGTTCCACTTTGTACTTGTAAGGTTGAAGTGTAAGGAACCACCTGGTTACTCTCGCGTTTTTCTCTCTATTCTCCTTCATCCACTTGAGAGGAGAATGGTCCGTAACCAAAGTGAACTCCCTACCAATCAAGTAATACTTCAGTGCCTCCACTGCCCACTTGATTGCCAGACATTCCTTCTCAACTACTGCATACCTGGTTTCCCTCGGTAGCATTTTCCTGCTGAGGTACATTATTGGGTGCTCTTCATTATTTATTACCTGCGAGAGGACTGCTCCGATGCCTACATCCGAAGCATCAGTCTGCACCACAAAAGGTTTTGTGAAGTTTGCCACTGCCAGCACCGGTTCACTGCATAAGGCATTTGACAACTTCTGAAATGCTTGCTCTGCAACATTAGTCCACCGGACCATGTTGGGTGCAGATTTTTTTACTAAGTCAGTAAGTGGTGCTCCTATTGTAGAGAATTCTGGTATAAACCGCCTATAATAGCCTACCAAACCAAGAAAGGCCCTCACTTGCTTTTTGTTCAATGGTCGTGGCCAATTCTTGATGGCGTCCACTTTGCTGGACTGAGGCTTTACCTGTCCTCCTCCCACAATATAGCCCAAATACTTAGCTTCAGTTAACCCCACATAACACTTTTCAGGGTTAGCTGTCAACGACGCTTCCCTGAGACTCTGCAAGACAGCACCTACCCTGATAATGTGATCCTCCCATGTCTCCGAATGGATCACTATGTCATCTATATACGCCGATGCATATTCGGCGTGCGGCTTCAGGACCTTATCCATGAGGCGCTGGAATGTAGCCGGAGCTCCATGCAGACCAAATGGCATTACCTTGTACTGGTATAGGCCCCAAGGTGTTACAAAGGCTGTCTTTTCCTTACTCTCAGATGATAACGGAATCTGCCAATACCCTTTCGTTAGATCAAGGGTCGTCAGATACCTAGCCTTGCCCAACTTTTCTATAAGTTCGTCCACACGAGGCATTGGATATGCGTCAAACTTAGACACTTCGTTCAATTGACGAAAGTCGTTGCAGAACCTCCATAGCCCGCTGGGCTTTGGGACCATGACAATTGGACTGGTCCGGGGGCTGGAGGACTCCTCAATAACATCGAGGTCCAACATGGATTTCAGCTCCTTTAGAACATCTGCCCTTTTTGCCTCCGGCACTCTATAGGGGCGCAGTTTTATAATGACCCCAGGAGGAGTGATAATCTCATGCTGGAGCTCTCGAGTCCGGCCTGGTAAAGTGGAAAAGACATCACGGTTATCAACCACCAGCTTCTCTACCTCACTAACCTGCTTAACACTCAAATCAGGTCCTAGGTTTACCCCACCCTGTACTCTGTGTGGGGTTACCTTCGGAGGAGGTCTGCACTTATCAGGCTTATTATGGGGGGTTACCACCAAGGCCTCTCTATCGGTCCAATGTTTTAGCAGATTCACATGGTAGATCTGTTCAGGTTTTCGTCTTCCCGGCTGTCTCACCCGGTAATCTACGGTACCCACTTGCTCAATAATCTCAAAGGGTCCTTGCCAATGAGTAAACAGTTTACTCTCTGGAGTTGGTACTAACACCATTACCCTGTCTCCAGGTTGGAAAGATCTAGCTTTTGCGGACTTGTTGTAATAGTGGGCTTGCCTAGTCTGTGCTTGCTCCATATGCTTACGGACGATTGGGGTCACCCTCTCAATCCGATCCCGCATTTGAAGCACATGCTCTACAACGTTTTTACCTGAGGATACTTCCTCTTCCCAGGTCTCTTTTGCTATATCAAGAATCCCTCTGGGCTGTCTCCCATACAACAGCTCAAATGGAGAGAACCCAGTGGAAGATTGAGGGACTTCCCGGATAGCAAACATCAAGTACGGTAATAATAAATCCCAGTCTTTTCCATCTTTGCTGATCACCTTCCTCAGCATGGATTTCAGGGTCTTATTAAACCTCTCCACGAGACCATCCGTCTGTGGGTGGTAAACAGAGGTTCGTATAGGTTTAATATGCAATGTTGCACACAAGTCCCGCATTAGCTTACTTACAAAGGGAGTACCTTGGTCCGTTAAGATCTCTTTTGGTATTCCAACCCTCGAAAATACCTGCACTAGCTCCTTTGCAATGTGCTTGGAAGCTGTATTTCTTAACGGAATCGCTTCTGGATATCGGGTCGCATAATCCAGAATGACGAGTACATGGTCATGGCCCCTCGCTGATCTATTTAAAGGCCCCACCAGGTCCATGGCTATGCGCTCAAAGGGGACATCAATTATGGGCATTGACTCCAGAGGCGCTCTAAAGTGTGGGCGAGGTCCAGCTCGCTGACACTCGGGACAGGATTTACAGAACTTTTCTACATCTTTCTGTATCCCCAACCAATAAAATCTCTGCGAGATTCTTTGATATGTTTTCTCCCACCCCAAGTGTGCACCGAACAAATGGTCATGCGCCAATTTCTTTACAGTATTTCTATAGGTCTGAGGGACCAACAACTGTTCCACTCTCTTACCATTAATTTCAGTAACCCGGTATAACAAATTGTCCTTGACAATAAAATGCTCTCTAGGGTTAACAACAGTGCCCTCCACTGGCACACCATTAACAGATACCACCCCCTTCTTTACATTTACAAGAGTTGAATCCCTCTCCTCTTCTCTGCCGAATTGACCACATAATTTAAATGACTCAAACCATGTCTCATTCTCAGGTCCAGTATCAATTATTACCTCCCCTGTTTCATTAGAAATGTCATTCTGGCTACATTGGGTGCCAACCCCCTTTTTGTTCCCATTACCAAAATTACCCAGCAACACAGACCTCACAGGCGGCCCTCTTTTCTTTTCTAGCCGTCTTTGCTTACGTGATTTGCTTATTTTACTTTTATTGTGTCTGGGAAAGAGGTCAGGGTCAGTGAATGGAAACATAGCAAACAAGCTGTCTGGAGGTTCCAATGCCCCCTCCCTTCTTACCTCGGATGATTCCAATTCTCCGCTGAATTGTACCAGGCTTTTAAAACCTGGGAAGTCTCTACCAAGAATTACAGGGTGGGGCAGACTAGGGATGACTCCTACCCGTACAACCAGTGCAGTCTTGTTGCAACAAAATCTGGCTTTGGTGGTGGGATAGTATCGTACATCCCCATGAATGCATGTAATTCCGGTTTTAAAACTTTCATCCAATTTATTGGTTTCCACAAACTCCGGGCGTACCAATGTAATTGAACTGCCTGAATCTGCGATAGCTTTTGCTTCCTTTCCATTTACTATTATGTTGACAATGTAAGGTGTATTACAAATGGCTACCCCTGCCACAGTGATACATCCACAGTAACTATGTCCTACATTACACTCCATAGGCTCCTCCATACCTTTACACTGTATTGCAATATGACCCTTTTTGTGGCATTTATGACAAATGTATTCAGCAAATCTATTATACCCCTGAATTTTAACCCCACTGTCCCGACTAAGTCCCTTCACAGTCGGTGACTGCTCTTCAACATCTCCCCCTTTTATCACGATCTTACCCGGTCTGGGCGCTTGGCGTTGCTTCCCGGATGCAGAGGTGTGTTGAAGACTCCCTGGCTGCGATGGAAGGGGTTGTCTGGCCAACTCCTCCGCAGCATACTGTCGCTCCACCAAGGTCACAAACTCGTCGATGGTAGATGGATCACATCGCCCCACCCACTTCCTCAAATGAGCTGGCATGGCTCTCAGATAGCGATCCATCACTATCATGTTGACGATCTTCACTGCATCATTCACCTCTGGGTCCAGCCATCTTCGCGCTATATGTAACAGGTCGAACATCTGGGATCTGGGTGCTACCGTTGAGTTGAAAAGCCAGGAGTGGAATTTCTGGGCCCTCATTGCAGTAGTGACGCCGGCTCTGGCAAGGATCTCCGCCTTCAGCTGTTCGTAGTTATCTGCGACGGTTGAGGGGAGATCGTGGTAGGCCTTCTGGGCATCTCCTATCAGGAAGGGTGCTAGAATCCCCGCCCACTGATCTGCTGGCCATTTCTCTCGGGTGGCTGTTTTCTCAAATGCCCCCAGGAACGCTTCGATGTCATCTTCCGCAGTCAACTTCTGAAGCACATGACTAGATCTGATGGAAGATGGTTTATCTGAACTTAAGGTTGCTATGATCGGTCGCTCTACCAGAGCTTGTATTTGCTCCTGCTGTGCCTTGGTTGCTTCATACTGTGCCGCTGTTGCATCTCGCTGCCTCTCACTAGCCTCTTGTTGCTTTGCTGAAGCCTGTAGCAATGAGCGGTTAGTTGCTTCTTGACTCTGTACAAAAGCGTTTGTGCTTTGTACCAGTGCCTTCACTAAATCTTCTAAGGATGCCATCTCAGTTGTGGATTGGAGTGCTGTAGGTGACTGATGTTGTTTCAGCTGCTTAGAATCCCACACAAGACACCACGTGTAACAGGATGGCCGAGGTGGTGTAAATGATTACAATGTCCACAACTGTAATTGCTGTACATCAGCTGCTGGCAATATTTATTTTGTTAGAAGGTGAAGGTAACAGAAAGAAAACAACTCAAATCTTCACCTTTGAACTGTCTGTGTGCCAATTTATCACTGCCAGTCTGACACCATTACCTCCACCAGAGTACCCTTACCTACAATGGTAGTTGTGTAAGACTCTGGTGTACCATACCCTTGATTATTCCACTCACACAGACCACTATTTACACTATATACATTCGGCAGTGTATACCTGACCTGCACTTGGTTGGTTTGCTCTTGAGTGGGGTTTTGCAGTCTCTTTGCAACTACTCTGTCGCTTTGTTTACACTGTAGTAAGTATTTATTTGCTTCACTTACTGTCTTCCAAGGAAACCTTTATTCCATTCTGGTTCCCTTGTTCTGGTTACTCCTGCGCTGAGCACATGGCCAGTCAGCTTTTCCAACAGACTTTGGTTTAACTGGACTTCGAGGCTAGACTCCACACTCAAAGGTCCAGTCTTTGTTTTATGTCCAAAAAGACACTCTTTGACCACACAAATGTCCTTTTGTATAACTCTTGTCTGTAAACCCCCTCTCACTCTTCACTAACTCCAACCACTTCCTCCCCCTGCAAACTCCCCTTGCCCCTCTTAAAGATGGCCACCTTTCAGATCCGGGTCACAGGTCAATCACAGAGTTCCCTTTCTCTTCCTAGATAGGTCTATTATTTCCCATAGCTCTATCTGAAACAGCGCCACCCATCAAAAGTGGTCACTCCATTGCCGTTACAACAAACCATAAACCATAACAGTTGCACCTATTTCAGGTTAAAACCCATATCAACTAAATATTATAATTCTCTATGTTACAATATAAGACACCCCCACTGTTCTATATTCGTAACATTAGTAATTATAAACCTATTTATTACAATATATATATATATATATATATATATATATATATATATATATATATATATATATATATATATATATGCTTCAGTTGTTCAGATATTTGTGACATACTCAATAAAAAAAATAATTACATCTTACTGTTTGTTTATCCTTTTGTTATTCAGTGTTTTGAATACAACTGTCAGAAAGACTGCTGCAGGGCTTCTAGGCATGAGTATATCTCCGGTCCTTCTAGTGTTAACTAATCACAGTCGTCTATAAGTCATGTTTGTTTCGTATGAATCACTATCAGATATTGGTTGAAACTCGTGTGGAGAAACAGGAGATGACGTTCCATGTGAATCAAGCAAGGGAGTTGACTGTGGCGTCAGTCTCATTGACACATCTTGCTGGGCTGATACTGGGGACACTGACTGAGGATGATCATACTAACCATACTCATTTGTTCTTTGATTTGGAGAAACCAATGTCACGTTGGGTCATTGGAGATGTGGACCTTGGGATGGCCATCCTGTGTGTGGTGTTTGTTGCATAAGCATTTGAAACTATTGTGCTTCATGGTCCCTAGACCTTTGATTTTCTTCCCTAATCAATTATATCATGTCTCTGGTTGGGTTGTTCTCTATTGCAGTCCGTAGTAACCCAACAGCCTGAGATAGCTGATCATTCCTCTTTCTCTTTGAAGTTTTGAGTGGTACAGACTGTTTAGGGCTTGCTGACTGGCCTGTTTCTCCACCGCTTGTGCTGGAATCTATAGCATAAGTGACCTCATCAGTTTCACTTTGTGGATGGTTAGCAGTGGGTGTTTAAAAGAACGGGACTATTATTTCAGGGCCAACCCGAGGATTACAAATAAAACAATACACACCGCTGTATCGCTTCTCATTGTTTATTGTTTACTGCTGTTTGCCATCAGGCCTTTGGGTTTAAAAATAAAACGCCATTGCACCTGGATTTATCATTGTCTCTCTGATTACTGATCACCTGCACCTGCACACGGCTAACCACTCTGACACAGGGACGTAGCGAGGTGATCTGTTCCTTTTGTTATGGTTAATGCGAACCCAGAAGGAGAGCACTGGACTCTTGACCGGAGGGTCTTGGGTTCAATCCCAGGTGGGGGACACTGCTGCTGTACCCTTGAGCAAGGTACTTCACCTAGATTGCTCCAGTAAAAACCCAACTGTATAAATGGGTAATTGTATGTAAAAAATAATGTGATATCTTGTAACAATTGTAAGTCGCCCTGGATAAGGGCGGCTGCTAAGAAATAAATAATAATAATTTCCTGGTTTTCAAGGGGAGCCGTGTTCTAAATCAGGAGTGTTTTCTTTGTTTGTCGTATCTAATTGTATCTTGTTTCTTGTTATTAGACGGCTATCACGATCGGGAGCTGTCGCTACAGACCAGCACTAAACACGAACAACACTGCACTTGTTCATGATAAATTGCATTTGCACCACGAGCACTACAGCACTCACTTTACCCTTGTGGCCGTGTTTGTGTTCACTGTGTGTGTTTAAATACCGTGGTTACTGTTTCGGGACTGAACCCTTGGATTTAACTGGGCAAGACACATCATTGTGTATTGCCAGTTCTCATTATTCTTTACTGTTGTCATCAGACTTTGGATTATAAATAAACCATCATTTCACCAGTACTTTGTTGTCTGTTCTTGTTTTAAGCACTGCATCACCTCTACACCTGCACACTGCAAACCACTTTGCCACACAGCTTTAGACAAGATTCAAGCTTGGGCTGACACATGTGAATAAATACAAAGTCTTGCACATAGGGCGCAAAAACAGCATGAATAGTAATGAAATAGAGGAAGCTGTATGAAAAGGACTTGGGGATGAATCACTTAAGCCAACTAGACAGTGCAGAGAAGCTATGAAAAAAGGCAAATAGAATGTTAGGTTATATATTCAAGACAGTTGAATTCAAATGAAGAGAAGTTATATTAATTATACAATGCACTGGTACGACCACACCTAGAATAGTGTCTCCAGTTCTGGTCCCCTTATCATAAGAAAGACATTGAGGCATTGGAGAGAGTACAGAGAGCAACACGATTAATTCCAGGACTGAAGGGCATGTCATATGAAGAGAGACTGAAAGAGCTGAATCTGTAGAGCCCAGGAAGAAGGAGAGCCAGAGGGGACTTAAGAGGTATTTAAAATTGTCAAGGGGTTTACCAAAGTAACTGCTGAGAATTATTTTTCACACAGGAGTTTTTTGTTTTTCCTCTCCTGAGTGTTAACGGAGCAGAGGTGGGCTGAATGGCCTTTTCTTGTTCTAGAATTTCTTATGTTATTTAAAAAAAGAATAGAAAGAAAAGAAATCAAATGAAGAGAAAAAAAATCAGATGAAATATACAAATAATGAATAATAGTTTTTTGGGGGACAGTAGAAAAAAGAAATTAGATCTAATATAAATTTATTAAAGTAAGAAATATAACTACAGGGATTACAAAAATAAGATACAGTATTCGAAAAATATGTAAAATATATCAATTATATGCTCAAACTCATTAGCTTAACAGTTCCTCTCCAACCAACTGAACCAGACACAACAAGTCTGAGATACAAGGTTTCACTCACAGTAGCTATATACAAAAAACACACGGTTCCTAATGTTTATTTTTACCCTATGATCGCTGAGTTTACGACACTTTTTTTAAAGTTGGCACTACAGTAGCTCCCACACGCTCGGTGCATTACAATGGTGTCACACGATGATACAGTAGCTCCCACACACTCTGTACATTACAATGGTGTCACACGATGATACAGTAGCTCCCACACGCTCTGTACATTACAATGGTGTCACACGATGATACAGTAGCTCCCACACACTCTGTATATTACAATGGTGTCACACGATGATACAGAAGCTCCCACACACTCTGTACATTACAATGGTGTCACACGATGATACAGTAGCTCCCACACACTCTGTACATTACAATGGTGTCACACGATGATACAGTAGCTCCCACACGCTCGGTGCATTACAATGGTGTCACACGATGATACAGTAGCTCCCACAAGCTGGGTGCATTACAATGGTGTCACACGATGATACAGTAGCTCCCACACGCTCGGTGCATTACAATGGTGTCACACGATGATACAGTAGCTCCCACACACTCTGTACATTACAATGGTGTCACACGATGACAGTCAGGAGCAGGAAGTATCTTCCTCTCTGTCACATGAACAAAACAAGACAAAGACAAATAGTCGTATGTTACTTCAAAGCTGATTTCATGAAGCACAGCTCGATAAAACAGCTAATAATCAAAAGGTAAACTTTTTTTATGATCAATCCTCATTGAAAAGAAAACAAAAGTTACACACAGATTGTTTTAAATTCATTCTGGATGTTTCCAGTACAAGCCAAAGATGGCCACTGCTTGCATTCAAATAGGCTGTAAATTACATTTAACAACTGCATCACATCAAATATATTTTATCTGTGTAATATAATGACATTAATATGTTGTGTAATAACTCCTCGATGAGCCACCCCGAGTGAAAAAACAGCAATCCAGATTTTTTTTTTTTTTTTAAACATTTTTAACCATGTTTTTAATCATGACGTGCCAGGTACGTCCGTATCGCAAAAGAGGTTAATGTTAAAATATAATGTAATTGAGTTGCAGAGTCAGTGTGATACATCGAAAAAAAAATGTGCTGAGCCGATAAAGAACCTTGTAGAGCTGTGTTTGTACTGTAGTTCAAAGAAACATTGCAGTTAAAACGGAAGGCTTTTTTAATGCCTGCCCATTAGCATCAAAGATTGTACAGTATTTATCGAGATTACTCAGGACTTCAAGGTAATGTTGCATTTTACCCCCTGAAAAACATTTTACTCTCAGTGTTAAAAGGGTAAGTTACTCCCAGACCCAAAACCTTATCTGGAGCGCTGATGTAAGGTAATGTTTCTTTCTGAATGAACATGGTCCTTAGGGTTTGACTCCGGTGTGAATTCACTGGTGTGTTTGAAGATGTCCTAACTTGTTGAAACTCTTCCCACAGTCAGAGCACTGATACAATTTCTCTCCTGTGTGAGTTTGCTGGTGTGTTTTTTGAGGTTACTTAACCGACTGAAACTCTTCCCACAGTCAGAGCAGCAATACGGTTTCTCTCCTGTATGAATTTGCTGGTGTCTTTTCAGGTTTCCTAACAGACTGAAACTCTTCCCACAGTCAGAGCAGCAATACGGTTTCTCTCCTGTGTGAATTCGCTGGTGTGTTTTCAGTTTTCCTGAATTTCTGAAACTCTTCCCACAGTCAGAGCAGCAATACGGTTTCTCTCCTGTATGAATTTGCTGGTGTCTTTTCAGGTTTCCTAACAGACTGAAACTCTTCCCACAGTCAGAGCAGCAATACGGTTTCTCTCCTGTGTGAATTCGCTCATGATTTGTCAGGGTTACTCTTTCTCTGAAACTCTTCCCACAGTCAGAGCAGCAATACGGTTTCTCTCCTGTATGAATTCGCTGGTGTTTATTCAGGGAGTCTGCATGCCTGAAACTCTTCCCACAGTCAGAGCAGCAATACGGTTTCTCTCCTGTATGAAGTCGCTCATGATTTCTCAGGGTTCCTCTTTCTCTGAAACTCTTCCCACAGTCAGAGCAGCGATACGGTTTTTCTCCTCTATGAATTCGCTGGTGTTTATTCAGGGATTCTGTGTGGCTGAAACTCTTCCCACAGTCAGAGCAGCAATACGGTTTCTCTCCTGTGTGAATTTGATGGTGTGATTTCAGGTGTCCAAACAGACTGAAACTCTTCCCACAGATAGAGCAGCAATACGGTTTCTCTCCTGTGTGAATTTGCTCATGTTTTGTCAGGGCTCCTCTTTCTCTGAAACTCTTCCCACAGTCAGAGCAGCAATACGGTTTCTCTCCTGTGTGAGTTAGCTGGTGTGTTTTCAGGTTACTTAACTGACTGAATCTCTTCCCACAGTCAGAGCAGCAATATGGTTTCTCTCCTGTATGAATTCGCTGGTGTGTTTTCAGTTGTTCTGAAACTCTGAAACTCTTCCCACAGTCAGAGCAGGGATATGGTTTTTTTCCTGTATGAATTCGCTGCTGTTTATTCAGGGAGTCTGCATGCCTGAAACTCTTCCCACAGTCAGAGCAGCAATACGGTTTCTCTCCTGTGTGAATTTGATGGTGTGATTTCAGGTGTCCAAACCGACTGAAACTCTTCCCACAGATAGAGCAGCAATACGGTTTCTCTCCTGTATGAATTCGCTGGTGTGTTTTCAGTTGTTCTGAAACTCTGAAACTCTTCCCACAGTCAGAGCAGCAATACGGTTTTTCTCCTGTATGAATTCGCTGTTGTGTTTTCAGTTGTTCTGAAACTCTGAAACTCTTCCCACAGTCAGAGCAGCAATACGGTTTTTCTCCTGTATGAATTCGCTGGTGTTTATTCAGGGAGTCTGCATGCCTGAAACTCTTCCCACAGTCAGAGCAACCATATGGTTTCTCTCCTGTGTGAATTCGCTGGTGTGCTTTCAGGTTTCGTAACCGACTGAAACTCTTCCCACAGTCAGAGCAGCGATACAGTTTCTCTCCTGTATGAATTCGCTGGTGTGTTTTCAGGTGTCCTAACTGGGTGAAACCTTTCCCACAGTCAGGATATTTTCCACTGCCTGCTGCTGGACTGGAACCTGGAAAATATGAACAGGAAAGAAAGTAAGAGGGACTGCTTGTAGGCTTAGGACATGTGGCTAGGTGGAGGAGTGGATTAAAGAAGGGGTTCCCAATTCCCCCCCCCCCCCCCGAGGCCCACCTGTTCAGCTGCATCAGGCACTGCGGCCCACTATTAGCACTCCTTGGGAAAATGTCAAATTAAAAACATTTTCTATGTTTAAATTCTGTAACATTATAAATAAAGCTAATCTAAACTGTCCTTTATTCATTTGAATAAATAATGTGAAAGATGGAAATCACATAGAATATGCACAGAGTTAAAAATTCAAACACTTTAATTTTAGTGAATACAATAAATTGCAAAGATTAAACAGACGTTTTTATCAACCTTTTAATTAGGTACCTTTGTATAATTATTATTATAATGTTTCAACAAAAAATATTCTAGCGTTATTTTAAGACGTCTGTATAAAATAGCAGTATAACCAAACATTTTAATAAATCAATTACCGGCATGCAAAAAGAGTTAGTTTGATTCATAACTTGATTTAGTTAATATTGAAACATACATCAAAGCACGCAATATTTTAAATGTTAATAGCTACTTAGTGACAAAAACGTATTCATCATTGGCATCAATTGTAAATGAATGTTATTATAAAAGTTTGTATGGAAACGTTTCTACAAAAGAAAAAAACCCATTCCAGCTCCTCAAAGCTGAGCCCGTGGTACAAATGCATTCAAACTCCTGCAGCTGCCTTTTCTGTTCTTTATACTTTGCAAAACGTATTCTTTGGTAGCGGATTCGACATATTGTAATGTTATGAATACTGAACACACTTTTTACATCTGCCAGCAGAGCGATCACATGACCTCAACACCGCCCTATTGTCAGAGCTCTCGCTCTACATCCCGCCTACAGGAAGGCAATCTGTTAGCTCTGATTTGTGAATTTCTGCTTTGATTGACAGTCCGCCGATACTCCCTTGCTACACTTTATTTTTCTATAATTACAGCTGCTGCCGACGGCTGCTTATCGTTATTAATAGAAAAAAACACATAGAATGTCATTGCACCCGCGGCCCGAAGGTGGTGCTGTTCGTCGCCCTGGATAAGGGCGTCTGCTAAGAAATAAATAATAATAATAAATAATAATAATAATAACCCCTGGATTAAAGTGTGTGCATTTTAGCTGTGGGGTTTGTTCTGAGTTACACCAGTTTAAAAATGCAAAGTTAAACTTAAAGCCTTTCTGTGTGAAAGCAAAGTCAGTAAAGACTGATGCTGGTGAAACCGAGCCCTGGGATCAAAATCTGACTGTGAAGTTCTCCTGTAATGTTTCAGGTCTATTTCCTCTAACACACGCTACAATTTCTCATCGAGGCATTTTATGACTTTTCTATCTTGGATTATGTACAGATGCATACATAGAACTGCAGTGTAATGTAGTATAATCTGTCAATGATGTGCTTGGAGACTGGAACGGCTCCCTCCCTCTCTCTGTTTGGAATCATCTTGTTTATTGTTGTACAGATATACATCACGGTGCATTAGAAATGTGCAGCCCCATGTCATAGCATTACATTACACATGCAGGGTTTATGGGTTTTGTTAATTCAATTCTCTCTATTTATCATTCCTATAATTGAATCCCAACACAGTGGGTTACAGGACTCCAGTATACAGACAGAAACACAAGCAGTTTATTTTATACAGTTACACAGACTGTAAATGCATCAGCAACCTACATTACAGACAAAAGTTTAGAAACACCTAGAATTTGAGGATTGAGACAAAAATAAATAAATACACACAATATAATGTGACATTTCGAAATCTAACAGGAAATACTGTGATACTATTCTGGCTTCTGGTAGAATTTTGCAATATGTCGTTTATTTGTTTACATGATGCTAAATAAAAGGTATAAATGATGTTTATATATTTTTTATTATGCCTCAATCCTACAATTGTAGGAGATGCAAAGCTTTTGTCCATAGCTGTAGAGCCCTGTCTAATCCAGCCCCTCTACAAACCAGCATTCTAATTCGGTATGATTTTGGGGTCCCGATCAAATCCCTATTGAAATGAATGGTGTGATCCCCTCTACAGTCCAGAGCCTGGCTATTCTGGAATCTGTCCCTTCTGCCTGATGTTGTGTATACACTACCATGTCCAGCCGGCTCCATTCTGAATTGTGCAGTTGTTGAACAGCAAATACATGTCTAATCGTCCACACAGTGAGCAATCTCTCGAAAGAAAAGCTGAACAAAACACCAACTCAAAAGAGCTAACAGTGAGAGACCCTGAATGCAGCAGAAAGCACCTGAATCCTCATGCAGGTACAGTACGAGCACGTGAAGGTCTTTCTATGGGAATGGGTTAAACAGGCTTGTGATAATAACAGGTGAAGAGTTTGCTGAAGCATTACTGTGTTTATTACACTGTGTATGTACAGTAACACAGCTATTTAATGTTCAAATAGTTTAGTCATTTTACCTTTAGGTCAGTATTCAATGTTTTACAGTAACTCTCTAATCCTGCACCACTTTCCAGTCCCAAGCGATGCCAAATTGGACAGGTTTTAAAGTATTCTAACCAATATGCTCCCTCCCTCTCAACCACACTGTGGATTTCACGCAATCTAGAATGACAATGTCACAGCTACTGGGAGTCACTCACCTGCTAGACTGCATTCTGAATGGGAGCGCCCGTCTTCCTTTCCACCTCCTTGCGTGCTGTTGGGAGAGCCTTCCTCTCCAGCGCCTTGCTCTCTCACGCAGATTCTCTCCAGCACCACGCTACACTCCCGCAGGCGTACAGGCTCCTGCTCAAGGATGTTTGGTTTGAAGTCCTCCGATTCTTCCTTCACTGGTTCCATGTCGTCAAACTCTACTTCAGGGGGCTCCTGTTTAATACGGACAGTTTCCAGAACCTCTTCTTGTTTCACAGGAAGGGATTCTTCCATCTGGGGGATCTCCAATTCATTGTGCTCAGCTTTAATGTCAGAGACCTCTGGCTGACTGCTGTCACATTGTATCTCACAGAGCTCCTGTTTAATGGGGAGGGAAGCCAGCCCAGAGAACTCCACTCTAATGGGGACAAGTTCAAGTTCAGGGAACTCCTCTTTAATCTGGACAGATTCCATCTTCACACTGTCCATGGCAGCAGACCGGATTCTGTTTAGTAGCTGCTGAAAAAATAATCATGTATCAATTTAAATAGTGTAATGAACGGCATTCAAGGGACAAATGCAATCTGGCATTATAGCAGGAGTGGCTTTACTATTGAAGGAACACATAATTTCTTTTAATAAATTTATAATATCATAGGATTTTATCTGTTGAAAAAGTTTAACCCTTTGCGGCCATGTTGGACCAGGTCTGACATTACAATTTTCCCTTTCCGGTCTGATGTAACTTAAAAAAGGATGGTGAGTAAGTAGATTCAAGAAACTGCACAGAGTCCTTTTCTTCAATCAGTTGTTAGGTTTATTGAAATATGCAGGGAGTCTGGTCCCAGGTACAGGACAAACAGAATACTCGTTCTTACAATTGTTGCATGACATTAAATACCCTTCTGCATAGGTGTCTGTCTCTCTCCTCCTCTTTCTCTGACACTTAACCAATAGAAAAGGTACAACTCATTATCCTGTTACCATATATTTCATGTGCGAGTGTGTGTGTGTGTGTGAGTGTGTGTGTGTGTGAGTGTGTGTGTGTGATCTAGTGTGAAGACCTCTGAACTCAGTGCATTCTTCACACCCCTGGTGCCACAAAGGTCCATACATCTGGTTTTTGTCATCTTCTTGAGACCTTTTCTCTTTTGATCTATTTGAAGTCTTAGAGCCTGGCTCCTTCAGTCCCCTTGAAAACTAGCTTTATGACCCCGTCATAAACCAGCTGTATTTTCTAAGCAAAAACCTGTTAACTAGTTTTATACCCCAGTGGACTCCCCGAACGGCAAGCTTCTTTCATGTCAGGGCTGGAGATCAAAGGACTTGTTTGTACAGCCGTGTGCTGCTGGCCAGCCATTTGCTTTGACACAAAAGAATCTTTTTCAGTTGTTACAACTTCAGAGTAACTTCTCTACCATATTGCAGCTTTCATCTATCACAGCAGTGCTTGCATTTTTGGAACTAACAGTTTTTTCTATCCAATGTTAAATCACTTTTCAGAAAAATAACATGAATACAGCCGTCATTCCTCATGCGTAGCAAACTGCTATTCAATACTTGTTCCATGTTTTCCAACACGGTCCGACATCATCAAAAAGATGTCAAGCGCAGGTCTCTAGTCATTTTTTCTCAGGAAAAAGGAGAGAAAAGCTTTCAATGGCTGAGTGAGACCGATAGCAGCCGAAAAAAAAAAAATAAGGAGGCAGATCTGTACAGATAGTCAGATAGATAGTCCCTTCAACACAGACATAACACGGACATAAACAAACAAGATACCTGCTTCCTCATCCAGCGCTCAAAGAATATCACAGACATTTGCCAAGCTTGACGTTACAGTAATAAAATAATGCCAAATGCATACTGAGTTTCTACTGAAGCTACAGTAACACTGAAATCAAATTTCATTGACAGTACAATGAAAAGTATTATAAATGTAGTAGTACTGTGCATTTTATTGACAATACGGTTGTAAGAGAGCCTGCAGCAGGGAAGCAGGAGAGAGCCCTGCACACTATTAGCGGGGGCAGGGCACAGCCCTGCTTGTATAGAGGCTTTGTATTATTAATAGAATGTATAAATATGACTGTATTATTAATAGAATGTATAAATATGACTATTATTAATAGAATGTATAAATATGACTATTATTAATAGAATGTACAAATATGACTGTATTATTAATAGAATGTATAAATATGACTGTATTATTAATAGAATGTATAAATATGACGGCGCAGCCTTGTGTTCTGTTTTGTATTTTAAAAAAATCCGATGTTTTGTTATTGTCTAAAAACCTTGTGCAGAAACAGTGAAGGAAACTGCCCAGCCTGACCCAGGGTCTGTTTTGTTTATTTTAGTGTTCGTGACTTTGTTTTGTTTTAACTGTTTGATTTCACTCTGTGAGCAAGTGTTTTTGTTAAATGTTTGTTTTTGTATTTATTTTTGTGTTTGTAAAGAAACACGACGATGTCAATTTATATATATAATGTGTGTGAGTGTGTGTGTGTGGTGTGTGTTGATATGGTTATATAAATAAATAGCATTACACTCGCCATTTCAATGAAACTCCATACGCTGTGGAGCTTTTTATCACTGACACATCTTTCTGCAGTTGCAGCTGTAACAGGTAGCGCGGCCCAAAGCACCTGCAGGTGGAATACATCAGGATACAGGAGTCCAGGTCGTGTTCTTTACAGAGCTTCATGAGTTCTGACAAAGACATTGCATTGTCCGATTCCTGAGTGTTAAAACAGGCTCAATGTGGTGTATGAATAAATCACACTGCATTTCAGGAACTCTGCATTGAAGCTCTCGATTCAGCTTCACAAGTGCTTTCCCTTTAGTATATTAACAGTTTTCAGTTTAGCATAAAATAGCATCATTTTTAAGATGTGCGGTTTATCCACTAATTGTACTACTACAGCTGGACTCAAACATTAAAGGGACACACGCGCCAGTCCTTAACTACACTTTATGATGAAATACGTTTAGTGTGTGAGTGTCAGTGACAGAAAGGGCAGAAATCAATATTTTGGAGATGATTATTGGAGGGGCCAGTGCCCCTGCATGTACTAAATATTTGAAGATGCACTAAATAGTGTGTTTCTGACCTGGATGGCCTTCCACACGTATGTGTGTGTGCGTGTACGCATGTGTGTGTATGCGAGTACTAAAAGCATATTGAACACCCGACAATGCCTTAATATTTTGTGTACAGATTAGTTTTGTTACTAAGGAATTTTACCGACTGTATTAAGTTATTTTTTAATTCTGTGAAGACCTTTTTATAATA
The DNA here is from genome assembly GCF_902713425.1 of Acipenser ruthenus. Lineage (NCBI taxonomy): Eukaryota > Metazoa > Chordata > Actinopteri > Acipenseriformes > Acipenseridae > Acipenser > Acipenser ruthenus. The sequence goes on from NC_081229.1 coordinate 8,477,135, forward strand.
AAGACCTTAAAATGTGCCCACATTATAGTTTAATGTAAGCTCAAGTTAAGTGTGTGCGGAGTGTCTCCATATCAAAGGCTGGACTCGCTGTTCGTGGTTCATTCAGACACAGCTTAAACTGTGCAAAATAACAATTGTCATATAAATATAAGGTCGCTTCAGCATTGATTTTATCACATCCCTGTGTTATTACAGAATGTCTAATTAATACTAATTAAAAAGCCCATTAATACTCACTATATACTGTAAAAAGCCTATCGTGCTGAAAAGTCTGTATAACAGGATATGTTATGTTAAAAAAGTCCCAGGTCGTGTTATTTTGCGGTACAAGTTAAAACGTGGTACACCATGTACTGCGCGTGCCCGGGCTGTGCAAATAATTTTAGCTCAGAAAAAAAGTTAACGCCCATCTGAACAAATACAAAGTACTGTTCGACCTTTAAAGTTAATTTTAATATATATATATATATATATTATATATAACCAATTCAGCAAATATGTGACTAACTGATGAGCAACAAATTGTGTTATCTAACATTGTAAACATGTACAATTTTGTGGGTGAACCACAGTTTGTCTTATTCCTAGTGATTTGTGCAGCAGTCAATCACAACACTGACAGCGTACCATTTTTTGACGTCACACGGATCAAGTTTTGGTACCAGTACCACATTCTGATGATGTACCACGTTCTGCACCTACACCGGCTTTCAGCCACTTCCTGTAGCGCGATGCACTCTAAATACCTTTTCTCAAAATAACGAAAACAACCGCGTCTGTATCATTTAGTTTAAAACAACCGCGTCTGTATCATTTAGTTTAAAACAACCGCGTCTATATCATTTAGTTTAAAACAACCGCGTCTATATCATTTAGTTTAAAACAACCGCGTCTGTATCATTTAGTTTAAAACAACCGCGTCTATATCATTTAGTTTAAAACAACCGCGTCTATATCATTTAGTTTAAAACAACCGCGTCTGTATCATTTAGTTTAAAACAACCGCGTCTATATCATTTAGTTTAAAACAACCGCGTCTGTATCATTTAGTTTAAAACAACCGCGTCTGTATCATTTAGTTTAAAACAACCGCGTCTGTATCATTTAGTTTAAAACAACCGCGTCTGTATCATTTAGTTTAAAACAACCGCGTCTGTATCATTTAGTTTAAAACAACCGCGTCTGTATCATTTAGTTTAAAACAACCGCGTCTGTATCATTTAGTTTAAAACAACCGCGTCTGTATCATTTAGTTTAAAACAACCGCGTCTGTATCATTTAGTTTAAAACAACCGCGTCTGTATCATTTAGTTTAAAACAACCGCGTCTGTATCATTTAGTTTAAAACAACCGCGTCTGTATCATTTAGTTTAAAACAACCGCGTCTGTATCATTTAGTTTAAAACAACCGCGTCTATATCATTTAGTTTAAAACAACCGCGTCTGTATCATTTAGTTTAAAACAACCGCGTCTATATCATTTAGTTTAAGGCATCTGCAGTTAAAATAAATAAATAAATAATAAAATAGAGTAATCAAGAACATTATGTTTTACAAAGTTATTAACACAGACAGACGTGCTTATCTCTCAGCGCGCAATGCGTTTTCATGTAGTTTATATTCAATATGAATCTACAATCACGTGTAGTTTCGTACAGTATCTGTTCAGTTCAGTCGGGATTTATCCCAGACACTAGGAGAGCATCGAGAGGTTGCGCGCATCCGAGTTCAGCAGGTTAAACCACATCAACACCGCGCTGACATTACTAGCTGCCCATGACGAGAACATCACATACCTGCGCTGCACAGAAACACTGACCGGCTGAAAAACCCGCGGCTAACAGCAAAACACCACTGCGTCGAGAACAACCAAACACCAATTAAAAACAACAACATGGAACTCACTTTTTCTTTTTTATCGTCCACGCCTTGTCAAGTGGTACGCAACAAAATGTTAAATAAATTAAAAAGAACTGTGCAGGGCTGAGTCGGTTTTTTTTTCTTCTTTTCTTTTAAATTTCAGGCGTTTGTCGTTGTTTTTATTCTCTTTGAAAATGCGCTGAGGTATGACTCTGCCTGCGCTCTAGTAACTCCTAAAAATCCTGCGTCGCCAGCGGGAGTCTGCCTCTGACGTCACCGCCTGCGTAGACGGAGCTGGGACAGATTTAGGAGGTTTCCCAGCGCGGTCCACTGAGCAAACATAGCGACCAACTTCATTGATTTTGCCATTGCAGAAGAGATAGAAGCAATTGAGTTTCCCTTCGTGCTCCACCACCTTCAACAATCACAGCAACCTCAGAAAAGGTACATTGAAAACGATGCAGACAGCACAGATACATTTTTCATTAGTTGTCTATTTTATTAGCCTTTGTACAATTAATTAAATGCTACATTTTACACAAATACATATACGTCCCATAATGATTGTATTTACCATAAGGATAAACAAAATGCAACAGAAAATATAATTGCATGAGGTGATGGAGTCCAGTAACCAAAGTAGTGTATCCAGTGGTACTATTAGTTCACTGACATTCTTAATTAAAATATGTTCTATATATATATATATATATATATATATATATATATATATATATATAGCTTCTGATTACAAACAAACACAAGTGAACACTCCCTACAATACAGTTTAGAAACATGCACACTCATAACTCACCTTTTGGGTGCACTGGGCTCTGGCTCTTCAGTACATCACTGAAAAGCCTACCGGCATATTTAAGATCTGCATGAAATAGGATGATCAAAGATTAGTGGATATATAACTGTGGCATTACATGAAGTCGGAATATGCATTGTATCAAGAGGAGCTAACAGGTCTGGTAAAGGGTTAGGGGTAAGGTTAGGGTTTGTCTAAACAAATACCAATGCAAATGCACAACAACAAAAGGCTGTAGTTATTGTATTCCAGGGTTGTTGTAGTTATCGTATTACAGGGTTGTTGTAGTTATCGTATTACAGGGTTGTTGTAGTTATTGTATTACAGGGTTGTTGTAGTTATTGTATTCCAGGGTTGTTGTAGTTATCGTATTACAGGGTTGTTGTAGTTATTGTATTCCAGGGTTGTTGTAGTTATCGTATTACAGGGTTGTTGTAGTTATTGTATTCCAGGGTTGTTGTAGTTATTGTATTCCAGGGTTGTTGTAGTTATCGTATTACAGGGTTGTTGTAGTTATTGTATTCCAGGGTTGTTGTAGTTATCGTATTACAGGGTTGTTGTAGTTATTGTATTCCAGGGTTGTTGTAGTTATTGTATTCCAGGGTTGTTGTAGTTATCGTATTACAGGGTTGTTGTAGTTATTGTATTCCAGGGTTGTTGTAGTTATTGTATTACAGGGTTGTTGTAGTTATTGTATTCCAGGGTTGTTGTAGTTATTGTATTACAGGGTTGTTGTAGTTATTGTATTACAGGGTTGTTGTAGTTATTGTATTACAGGGTTGTTGTAGTTATCGTATTACAGGGTTGCTGTAGTTATTGTATTCCAGGGTTGTTATAGTTATTGTATTACAGGGTTGTTGTAGTTATTGTATTACAGGGTTGTTGTAGTTATTGTATTACAGGGTTGTTGTAGTTATCGTATTACAGGGTTGTGAAGATGACAGGTGCTCTCTGTAAAACATTTCTCTCATGTTCCTTATAACAGCTTTCAATGTCTTCAAGAACATATTTGTTGTAGTAGTTATAGTGACAAATCAAACATGAACACACAATATCACTGATACACATCATGTACGTTTCAATAATGCATTCTTAAATGGGGTTTAGTTTATTATCAGTATTAATATTTCGTACTTGACTGAATTCTTTCCTTCTCTGCGGGTGTGATAGTTGCCATGCCATCAGTGAGTGTAATATCCAGCTTTTCCATTATGGATGCTCACCAGGGAAGTGGCTGCCACTAACATAGCTTTTATAGACACAGATACACACAGGTGGGTTGAATGAATCACTCAGGATAACAATGTGGCTTTATCACACTTCAACCATTCAGGTGTGTTTTATGTACATGTGGGTTACTTGTTAGTATATTATTAAATGTGATAACTATGGATAACTACTTTCACAGGAGAAAGCTTATGTACTTTCATATCTGTTGTGAAAGTGACATTTAGCTTCCAACATTAGCACATATTTTATATGTGTATGTATGTGTACATTAGACCAAATACATTCCAAACCAACAGTTAACCGGTAAGGGCATCATTTGAGGTCTGCTTTACCTTTATTGTTTGTAGTTTAATCAATAGACAGCAATAAGAACAGGAACACTATACATGTCATTTAATAAACTAGAGACATGTAACCTGCTCTGCAAGCTGTACTGGAAATGCCTGTATAAATAAACACACACACACACACACACACACATATATATAGTAACATTGTCATGTCTGTGAAGCAGGACTCAGGGGAAACGCTGTTAATTCTTAATACAGGTTTATTTGAAAATAAAAGAAAGAGGGGATTCCTGTGGGGCCGCAACAACAAATCGCCTGGACACCAGCAGGACAAAATAAGACAGACAAGATAAACAAACTGGACAGACAACGTTTGAGGGATGGAACTGCTTAACAGTCCCGCGTTTTGATTGGTTCTTGTCTGTCGGAGGAATATGACGTCAACACGAGTGGGAAAGCTTGGAGGCATTTTAACATTGTGATGAGAGAGAGAGAGAGAGAGAGAGAGAGAGAGAAGAGAGAGAGAGAGAGAGAGAAGCCATTAGGTGACTTTCACGCGATTTGATTGGCTCTTGTAATGCTTTATTGCATATTTCCCGATTACCTCTTGTTCTCTATTCATTGCTTTCATTCCCCTTAACTTGAAAGCTACGTGTTTATATATATATATATATATATCGCAGTTCATTAGAGCAAGTGTTTTCCTTTATCAAATATTATTATTAAAACCCATTTTTGATATAGAACATGGTATTCCAAAAAAAGGACATCTTATTTGCTTATGTAATGTCCATCAATATATAGTCATGCGTAGGGGTTTATCAGACCTCACTTATGAGTTTTAAGAGACCAGTGCCCTTCAACAGCTTCAAATAAGCATTCCTTGCCTATCCATGGTAGTTTAAACTGGCTATAGATGATGTTTAAACAGTTGGATATGCAAATATAATGCAAACTAAATACATTGTAAATTAGTAATGATTCCATCGAGTGAGAGATTACAGACATTCTTGTGCAAAGTACAAGCAACGTGTAAAAATGAGCCCCTCAACCATTTACTGTGAAGTCCTTCCTAATTGGAAACATTTCCACTTGTAACGACCCACAGGCAGTCCTGATCGGATATGATCCATGACCTTTTATGTCATATCTTGGCCGTCCAAACACTAATCTATATATTTTTTTTTTGCGTGGGTCATATCCATGACTACGGGTCATGTCTCCATATAATTGTTTTAGGGCTAGGATGGGTGGGACGTATAATATTATAATACAAGGATAAAATCAAAGTAGACGTCGAAATGTCAGAATTCCTCTAGAGGAAAATATACTTGAACTTTGACCCATTCGACTCCTCGAGATCACTTTCAATTCAAACACAAAATGTCTAGTGTTCAATCACTCGACAACACCCACAATGCAGAAATGTTCTTTAACAAAATGAGAATATGTCAAAAACAATTGATGTAAAGCTGGTACATTTGTCTCTCAGAGAAACTGGAGAGGAACGGGAAATTAAAGACATTCCTGTCAATGGCTTTCAAAAATTCAATCAGACAACACCCACAATTCATATTTTTTAGGCACTTTTTTTTTAATTTAGTCGTTGCCAATTAGTTTTTATTATTTTCTCCCCAATTTGAAATGCCCAATTATTTTTTTAGGCTCAGCTCACCGCTACCACCCCTGCGCTGACTCGGGAGGGGCGAAGATGAACACATGCTGTCCTCCGAAGCGTGTGCCGTCAGCCGTCCACTTCTTTACACTCTGCAGACTCACCGTGCAGCCGCCTCAGAGCTACAGCGTCGGAGGACAACGCAGCTCTGGGCAGCTTACAGGCAAGCCTGCAGGCGCCCGGCCAGACTACAGGGGGCGCTGGCCCGCGGTGAGCAGAGGACACCCTGGGCGACCTAACCCCTCCCTCCCGGGCGACGCTCGGCCAATTGTGCGCCACCCCCTGGGAGCTCCTGTCCACGGTCGGCTGTGGAATAGCCTGGACTCGAACCGGCGACGTCCAGACTACAGTGCGCATCCTGCACTCTAGCGAGTGCTTTTACTGGATGCGCCACTCGGGAGCTCGATGTTTTTTAGGCACTTTTAACAAATCTGTCTCTGTGAAGATTTACAATCATCCTTCACCAACGCGAGCACTGTCCAAGCGAGCGACACAAATCTTTGACTCTGATAGCGACTAAAAAAAAAAAAGCATACCCCATTGAAACACATTTTTCTTAAAAATACATTATTTTTTGCAGTTCATTACCCAGTTTAATTCAACATTCCTGAATTATCAAAAATAATATTATATTTAAGATTGTTTAATATTGACAGTGTAAGGAAAAATTGATGAAAACTGGAAAACAATATTAGTGAAAGTCAAAAATATGTTTATTTCTAATACAAGAATAGAACTGTTGTACAGAGTCGTGTCCCTCTGGGCTTGCAGTGAGATTGGTAGAACTGAGCACCACACAATGCATTCACTTCAGTTGTGTAGATTCCAAAACACACCCTTTTAATGATGTAATTTATGACCCCTCCTCACTATACCTATACGTGGCAAGTCTCCAGGCCTCATACACACATTCCTTTGCATGTGTTATCTCTGAGATTCTCCCATCCCCCATGCAAGCAAGCAGAGCAGAGCTGTAAAACCCCCTACACAAATGCCCATAAATGGTCATATTTGCTCTCCCTCTAGTCAAACTGCAATTTATTGAGACAGACCCTACACTCTGTGCTCAATATCTCTCCATTGAAAGTACCATACATTCCAAATATGAACGTGGTGATTGATTATCTGTCTTTAGGCCGTGCTGGAGATACCCTTATATTATTATTATATATTTCTTAGCAGACGCCCTTATCCAGGGCGACTTACAATTGTTACAAGATGTCACATTATTTCACATTATACAGATATCATATTATTTTTACATATAATTACCCATTTATAGAGTTGTTTTTTTACTGGAGCAATCTAGGTAAAGTACCTTGCTCAAGGGTACAGCAGCAGTGTCCCCCACCTGGGATTGAACCCATGACCCTCCAGTCAAGAGTCCAGAGCCCTAACCACTACTCCACACTGCTGTCATGGTAGACTTGTTTTCTAGATTCACCTTGGCCATACCCACTAGAGAGCAGACCACACAGACCACAATAAAAGCTCCATAGAAAGCCATAATTCAGCCTTTTGGATGTCCTGAGCGTATCCACTCCGACCGTGGGGCTGCATTCGAGTCAGAATTGGTGCAAGAACTAAGCAGGTTGTATGGCTTTCGGAAAAGCTGCACTACCCCGTACCATCCACAAGGGAACAGGGCTTGTGAGAGACTTAATCAAAACTTTTGTCTTTGTTAGCATCTTTGAGAGAGGATGTGATGTTTGGATGCCACGCCCATCTCCCTGTGGATCTAGTAACCAGAACAATACTGACACGGAATCCCCAGACCTTGAGAGGATGGATCTGTTCCTTCCTTTGGTTAAAGCTTTGAACCCGGAAGGACCCGTATTGTACTGTATCGTGAGTGTTTTGTTTGTTTTGTATAATTGTTATTATTAGACGGCTAACACGTTCTGGAGCTGTCGCCAGAGGCCAGCACTTACCTGGAACATCCCTGCACTGGAGCATGATCAATTGTATTTACAGCACGAGCACTACTGCACTCACTGAGGACTGGTGACCGTGTATGTGTTTTGAATACCGTGTACATTGTATGGGGCTGCCCCGTGAATTAAATATACAGAGCAGTACACATCATTGTGTATTCCCTGTATCTCATTATTATTTCTGTTGGTCGGGTGTTCAGAGGTGGAGTGAGAGAGCGAGATAATAAGAATTGAAACTGAAATTAAAACTAAAGAATTAACAATTGCTATGCATGCTGTCATTACACCAGCGTGCACTGGCATTACACCAGCGTGCTGTCATTACACCAGCGCGACACTGGCATTAAACCAGCACGCACTGGCATTACACCAGCGTGCTGTCATTACACCAGCGTGCTGTCATTACACCAGCGTGCTGTCATTACACCAGCCTGCACTGGCATTACACCAGCGTGCTGTCATTACACCAGCGTGCTGTCATTACACCAGCGTGCTGTCATTACACCAGCGCGCACTGTCATTACACCAGCGTGCTGTCATTACACCTGCGTGCACTGTCATTACACCAGCGCGCACTGTCATTACACCAGCGTGCTGTCATTACACCAGCGTGCTGTCATTACACCAGCGCGCACTGTCATTACACCAGCGTGCTGTCATTACACCAGCGTGCTGTCATTACACCAGCGCGCACTGTCATTACACCAGTGTGCTGTCATTACACCAGCGTGCTGTCATTACACCAGCGTGCTGTCATTACACCAGCGTGCTGTCATTACACCAGCGTGCACTGTCATTACACCAGCGTGCTGTCATTACACCAGCGTGCTGTCATTACACCAGCGTGCACTGTCATTACACCAGCGTGCTGTCATTACACCAGCGTGCTGTCATTACACCAGCGTGCTGTCATTACACCAGCGCGCACTGTCATTACACCAGTGTGCTGTCATTACACCAGCGTGCTGTCATTACACCAGCGTGCTGTCATTACACCAGCGTGCACTGTCATTACACCAGCGTGCTGTCATTACACCAGCGTGCTGTCATTACACCAGCGTGCACTGTCATTACACCAGCGTGCTGTCATTACACCAGCGTGCTGTCATTACACCAGCGTGCTGTCATTACACCAGCGCGCACTGTCATTACACCAGTGTGATGTCATTACACCAGCGTGCTTTCATTACACCAGCGCGCACTGGCATTACACCAGCGTGCTGTCATTACACCAGCGTGCTGTCATTACACCAGCGTGCTGTCATTACACCAGCGCACTGTCATTACACCAGCATGCTGTCATTACACCAGCGTGCACTGTCATTACACCAGTGTGCTGTCATTACACCAGCGTGCTGTCATTACACCAGCGTGCACTGTCATTACACCAGCGTGCAGTCATTACACCAGCGTGCACTGTCATTACACCAGCGTGCTGTCATTACACCAGCGTGCTGTCATTACACCAGCGCGCTGTCATTACACCAGCGTGCTGTCATTACACCAGCACGCACTGTCATTACACCAGCGTGCTGTCATTACACCAGCGTGCTGTCATTACACCAGCGTGCTGTCATTACACCAGCGTGCACTGTCATTACACCAGCGTGCTGTCATTACACCAGCGTGCTGTCATTACACCAGTGTGCTGTCATTACACCAGCGTGCACTGTCATTACACCAGCGTGCACTGTCATTACACCAGCGTGCTGTCATTACACCAGCGTGCTGTCATTACACCAGCGTGCTGTCATTACACCAGCGTGCACTGTCATTACACCAGCGTGCTGTCATTACACCAGCGTGCTGGCATTACACCAGCGCGCACTGGCATTATACCAGCGTGCACTGTCATTACACCAGCGTGCTGTCATTACACCAGCGTGCTGGCATTACACCAGCGTGCTGTCATTACACCAGCGTGCACTGTCATTACACCAGCGTGCTGTCATTACACCAGCGTGCTGTCATTACACCAGTGTGCTGTCATTACACCAGCGTGCACTGTCATTACACCAGCGTGCTGTCATTACACCAGCGTGCTGTCATTACACCAGCGTGCTGTCATTACACCGGCGTGCTGTCATTACACCAGCGTGCACTGTCATTACACCAGCGTGCTGTCATTACACCAGCGTGCTGGCATTACACCAGCGCGCACTGGCATTACACCAGCGTGCACTGTCATTACACCAGCGTGCTGTCATTACACCAGCGTGCTGGCATTACACCAGCGCACACTGTCATTACGTTTTATTTAGTGTTCGCTTTATTTTGTGTTTTGGCCACCGTGCCATATTATTTTGCAAAGTGTTTTGTTTGTTTGTTTAAATCTTTAATTGGCAATAAACTCGCCCAACAGCGCTTCATACCTCCCAGTACTGTGTGTCTCTTCCTGGTCTGACGTCACCCACAAGCCATCTTGCTCACGCTAGCCTACAGTATAACTATCAGGAATAGATGAGGAGTAATTGACCAATGCAATCCAATAATATCCATGTTAAGTTGTTGAAGGGCACTGGTCTCTTAAAACCCATAAGTTAAAGAGCAGATATAGGCCTTTTTGTATTTTTTATTTATTTATTTGCATGTGATAGGTTTATAAAATATGTTGAATTCCACCATTCTATTCATACTGAGGTTTGATAAACCGCTACACATGACTGTATATTGATGGACATTACATAAGCAAATGAGATGTCCTTTTTTTGGAATGCCATATTCCTTCTCAAAAATGTATTTTAATATTAACCTTTAATAATCTATTTCAGTGTGATGCAGTTTCTTCATTGTAATAAATAAATAAGCTTTAAAAAAAAAAAAATTGATTTCTGTTTCTTCTTAAAACAAAATTTGGGGAGAGTATGACCTAGAAACTGGGCTGTCATGTGTAAGAACAGAACATCCCATAAACTCGGCTGAATTCGGAACAGCAGAAAAGGCCAGAATTTGGGACGTTATCTGAAAAGCAAAGCGGTCCAGAATTTGGCATATAGCCTCAGAACAGGGGCAGTGTATATATAAAACTGTGATTACATTAGAGATAAACTAATGTATCCTGTAACAAAACTGAAATAGTGCAGTATATAGATTTGCAATTAAAATAAATCATGCAAATGATAAGAAGTAGTAAGGTATAGTCAGTAAAACATTTTTTTTTTAACTCAATTTCATTGCAGAATGTTCTTTGGTTGTTTATTTGAGATGGTGATTGTTTTTTAAAACACTTTATTAACTGTATGACTGGGGGGAGCAAATCTAAATGTAATGATGCTTGTTATATATTGTTATATAGTTTCCTTATTGCACCCTAAACCAGTTCCTAACTGCGGACGCGCATGTACACCAGATATACACATACTGTCAATTCTCATGAAAATGAATTTCAAGGGACCAGCAAAAACGTGTTATCAGTAATTCTGATTATCAGCAGTCTCAAATGCATATGGTCAGTTTGTATTGAAGTTACAGTGAGACTGAAATCAAATTTCAATTACAGTCAGCTACAGTGAAAAGTATTATAAATGTAATTACAGTTGTAAGTGAGCTTTTAAAAAGTATACATGGCAAATGAACTGCAGTTGAAATGTGCATGTCCCAGCTGCTGTGCTCATTCCTCAGGGTGTGTCTCATAGTGATTCCAGATTCAGGCACATTCTGATCACAGGCATTTTTAAAGCACAGAAGCAAGGCGTCCTCAGCATCAGGTATTGAGCAAATCAGAAACGCTGACGACTTGCATGCAGTTTGCTGTTCACAGGCCTGTATTATTGTATCCCGTTATTTCAGAACGGTTTTCAAAGTGCTTGTGGGAATGTTGAAATCTGCAGCAGCATCTTTCTTTTTCTTGTACGGTGCTGCATTATCCATCGCTTTCAGCACCTCCACTTGTCTTCAAGGAGCGCACGTATTTGTGTGAGCAGCATGGCAACTCGAAATGCATCATGGGAACCGAAGTCCCCAAACGACACTAAAATACAGAACAGAGATGCTAATGTGGATGCAAGTGAATACATTTCCCACAATCCTTTACACTCAGCTGTTTGAACTAGGATGTTTTATTTTATTCACATTTCTTCCCTGGGAAGGCTCCAAAATAATTTGCATCTGTGTTAATTTAACTTGTATTATAAGAAATTATTTACAATAAGCAACACTGAATGCAGATCTAGTAGTAAGCGTGGCATTGACTCCTCATAATGTGGATGTTGCAGAATGTTTGTGTGTGAAAGCATGAGTTGCATCGGTATGTATTTATGTGTACGAATGGTAAATAAATCCCTTGCAAAATCTATACCCCGCCCCCATCTATACCCTATTAAATACTAATAGGATATTACAAAATCGTAATTCATGCTTTAGCAAGCTGTTGTTTAATTATACATCCTTCAGTTAGAATCCACGACCCTTAAACTGAACACTGTTACATGTGTTATTATCCATCCTGTATTCGTTCCAGCACCTGTTACACAATTAACCAGATCACTTCAAATATTTACACGTCTCATAATGTCAGATTGTTCCATCAGATATTACACTGACCCGTTTCTCTTGTCCAGCGACTTACAGCCACAGCCTGTTATACTTATGCATAGTTCACACACCCTAGTCTCTGTAAGTCGCTTTGGATAAAGGCGTCTGCTAAATAAACAAATAATACTAATAATTCTGTCAATCTCTGCACTCTTTAGTTGAGCTGGGATACTCAATCTTTGTCTTGTAGTCGATGCAGGTGAGAATGAAGTTGTTGTTTGTGGTTCAATGTTCCAGCGTCAGAGGCTGATTTCCTGTAGGATTTGCTTGTATTCCTGGTCACACAACCCAGACTCGCTCAGTGGATTGGAAAACTCTTGCTGTAAATTTGACCAGTGGCAGCAGGCTGAATCAGTTAATTCATTATTGGTTCAACATTTGTTGACTTTTCCTTTCTTCGATTGCAACCCAGTTGGTCGAGTTTCTCTTTATGGCCTTTTGATTTATTTAAGTTTCTTATAATGTTGATCAAACTATGGGGTGTCCCTGTTGAATATTGTGAAGAGCTCTTGTAAGGCTGTTACCCGTAGCTCTCTCTTCTTACTGAAAACCTAACCCTAGCACAAAGGATTATTCATCTTCAACCTCTCACCTTGGAGTCCAGGTGCAACCCGATCTTGTTTATTCAGGGCCTCCAAAGCTCAGGAATTCAGGAGAGGCGTTCTCCCCCAATACATATTGGTGTTACTATGGTGATCAGGCCATTTCACCTCAAGTCGCCATGGCTACCGGGGCCTATTCCTGGTAAGCTCTACAATGTTACACATTTCTCCACTCCCTTGTACATCTGCAGGTGCCACACAATCATACCACAGAGGAGCCCTTTAACTACTCTTAAGGTCCAACACTGCAAAAGAGCAAGAAAGAGTTGGTATAAAACCTGTCTGAGTTTCTGTGCCTATGACCCGTGCACATGCGTGCTACACTTGTATTACATGGTGCAGTTTACAAAAGCAGGGTAAAATAAAAGCATGGGCAATGCACATTGCAAAATATTCAATCATTGATTTGATTCATTTGTTCTAGAAACGTGACAAAATGTACAAGACAAACCCTCCAGGCGGTTGTCCAGTAAGGACGGTGCAGTCTTGTCTCTGGGATGCTACATACCGGGGTCGGGATACTCGTTCCCATCAATGTATTTATTTTCAAGTCTATGCAGTTTAAATGCTAAACCCTGAAACTCATTCCCCACACTGAGTTATCAATTTCTCCTGACTCGTCCATCAGATGAGGTGCAGAATAGTTTCCTTTCTGCATATTCCTGCTCCCAGGCACTGACTGCATTGACAGCCTGAGTTAAACTGACAGCAGAGAAGCCTCTTGTGACGTGTCCGCGTCTCCGCCCACTTTCTGACACAATCAGAGTGCAAGAGAGCTGAAATGCATTTTGAACATTTAAAAATCAAGCTCTTAGAGCGATACACAAAACAGTAAATTACACAGGGACTCATAATGAAAGGTTAAGGTTTCGTTCTGAATGAACATGGGCTTCGTCTCTGGTGTGATTTCAGAGCTCCTGCCTGACGGAAGTGCTTGCCACAGTCAGAGCACCAATACGGTTTCTCTCCTGTATGAGTTCGTTGGTGTACTCGAAGGTCATTTTTAGTACGGAAACTCTTCCCACAGTCAGAGCAGTGATACGGTTTCTCTCCTGTGTGAATTCGTTGGTGTGTATGAAGATTGGTTTTAAAACGGAAACTCTTTCCACAGTCAGAGCAGCAATATGGTTTCTCTCCTGTATGAATTCGCTGGTGTGCTTTCAGGGATACTGTGTGACTGAAACTCTTCCCACAGTCAGAGCAGAGATATGGTTTCTCTCCAGTGTGAATTCGCTGGTGTGTTTTCATGTATCCTGACTGACTGAAACTCTTCCCACAGTCAGAGCAGCAATACGGTTTCTCTCCTGTATGAATTCGCTGGTGTGTTTTCAGGGATTCTGTGTGGCTGAAACTCTTCCCACAGTCAGAGCAGATATATGGTTTCTCTCTAGTGTGAATTCGCAGGTGTTTATTCAAGGCTCTTGGCTGACTGAAACTCTTCCCACAGTGAGAGCAGCAATACGGTTTCTCTCCTGTGTGAATTCTCTGGTGTGTTGTCAGATGATCTGACTGAATGAAACTCTTCCCACAGTCAGAGCAGCAATACGGTTTCTCTCCTGTGTGAATTCGCTGGTGTGTTTTCAGATGAACTGACTGAATGAAACTCTTCCCACAGTCAGAGCAGCAATACGGTTTCTCTCCTGTGTGAATTCGCTGATGTTTTGTCAGGGTTCCTCTTTCTCTGAAACTCTTCCCACAGTCAGAGCAGCGATACAGTTTCTCTCCTGTATGAATTCGCTGGTGTGTTTTCAGTTTTCCTGAAACTCTGAAACTCTTCCCACAGTCAGAGCAGCAATACGGTTTCTCTCCTGTGTGAATTCGCTGATGTTTTGTCAGGGTTCCTCTTTCTCTGAAACTCTTCCCACAGTCAGAGCAGCTATACAGTTTCTCTCCTGTATGAATTCGCTGGTGTGTTTTCAGGTTTCCTAACTGGGTGAAACCTTTCCCACAGTCAGGATATTCTCCACCGCCCGCCCTCGCTTTAGCTGCTGGACTGGAACCTGGAAAATATGAACAGGAAAGAAAGTAAGAGGGACTGCTTGTAGGCTTAGGACATGTGGCTAGGTGGTGAAGTGGATTAAAGTATGTGCATTTTATCTGTGGGGTTTGCTCTGGGTCACACCAGTTTAAAAATGCAAAGTTAAACTTAAAGCCTTTATGTGTGAAAGCAAAGTCAGTAAAGACTGATTTTGGTGAAACCGATCCCTGGGATCAAAATCTGAGTTTGAAGTTCTCCTGTAATGTTTCAGATCTATTGCCCCTGACAAACCCAGATTACAATTATATCAGCATTAGATTACAATTATATCTCTCTCATCATGGTATTTTATGACCTCCTTTTCTTTCCCTACTCCTCCCCCTCCTCTGATCTCTCTATCTCTGTTCCTCTGGAATCTACCACACTCTCTCCCTCTTCCTCCGCTAAGAACCTCGGAGTCACCCTGGACCCCTGCCTCTCTTATTCCCAGCACATCTCCACTCTGGCACGCACTTGCCGATTCTTCCTGAGCAACATCCGAAGAATCCGACCCTTCCTCACCAACTGTGCCATCTAGCTCCTGGTCCAGGCCTTGGTACTCTCCTGCCTAGACTACTGCAACTCCCTCCTGGCTGGCCTCCCTGCGTCCGCCACCCGTCCGCTCCAGCTCATCCAGAACTC
Source organism: Acipenser ruthenus (assembly GCF_902713425.1). Taxonomy (NCBI): domain Eukaryota; kingdom Metazoa; phylum Chordata; class Actinopteri; order Acipenseriformes; family Acipenseridae; genus Acipenser; species Acipenser ruthenus. The sequence goes on from NC_081229.1 coordinate 8,492,732, forward strand.
CGCTGCCCGCCTGGTGTTCTCTCTGCCTCGCTTCTCCCATGCTACTCCACTCCTCCGCTCACTCCACTGGCTCCCGATCACCGCTCGCATCCAGTTCAAGACTCTTGTACTAGCCTACAGATGCCTTGAGCAGACTGCACCCAGCTACCTCCAGACCCTCATCTCTCCCTACACCCCCACTCAACCTCTCCGCTCCGCCTGCACTAGAAGACTGGCTCTACCTCCTCTACGCTCCCCTGCCTCCAGAGCCCGCTCCTTCTCCACCCTCGCCCCGCAGTGGTGGAATCTCTTTCCTACAGATGCCAGGACTGCCCAGTCCCTGACCACATTCCGGCGCCTCCTCAAGACACACCTCTTCAGAAAGAACCTGTAGAACTCCTGTTTTTCCCCTGGGACACATATCATCCTTCCTTAAATGCGCATTACTTGCTCTTATCTGCCCCCTATTTTACTGCAATCTGCCAAGTGTTTAATCTGTAGTATTTTGTATTTAATTATATCCTGATGTAACTATCACTGACACTGTTATCTGCTGTATTATTGAATTGTATTTTGTCACACTTGTACTTGCTTAAACCAACGTCATTGTATTCATCATTGTATTTGTCTTGCTCTTAATTGTATTATTACTTGCACTGTGATTCTTGAAATGTAATTGTTGACGACTGTAAGTCGCCCTGGATAAGGGCGTCTGCTAAGAAATAAATAATAATAATAATAATAATAATAATGAGTTTTTACAAATCTTGGGGTCTGTACAGATGCATACACTGAACTGCAGTGTAATCCGCATCAGCTGTCAATGATGTGCTTGGAGACTGGAACGGCTCCCTCCCTCTCTCTGTTTGGAATCATCTTGTTTATTGTTGTACAGATATACATCACGGTGCATTAGAAATGTGCAGCCCCATGCCATAGCATTACATTACACATGCAGGGTTTATGTGTTTTGTTAATTCAATTCTCTCTATTTATAATTCCTGATGTAACTTAAAAAAAAGGATGATGAGTAGGTAGATTCAAGAAACTGCACAGAGTCCTTTTCTTCAGTCAGTTGTTAGGTTTATTGAAATATGCAGGGAGCCTGGTCCCAGGTACAGGACACAGAATACTCGTTCTTACAATTGTTGCATGACATTAAATACCCTTCTGCATAGGTGTCTGTCTCTCTCCTCCTCTTTCTCTGACACTTAACCAATAGAAAAGGTACAACTCATTATCATTATGTGTGTGTGTGTGTGTGTGTGTGTGTGTGATCTAGTGTGAAGATCTCTGAACTCAGTGCTTTCTTCAGACCCTGGTGTCACAAAGGTCCATACATCTGGTTTTTGTCATCTTCCTTGTTCCTATCTCTCCGATTTGCCTAAGACACTTTGATCCCAGTTTCATTATCTCTTTTTGGCTCTTCGGTCCCCCTTGAAAACTAGCTTTATGACCCCGTCATAAACCAGCTGTATTTTCTAAGCAAAAACCTGTTAACTAGTTTTATAACCCAGTGGACTCCCGAAGGGCAAGCTTCTTTCATGTCAGGGTTGGAGATCAAAGGACTTGTTTGTACAGCCGTGTGCTGCTGGCCAGCCATTTGCTTTGACACAAAATAATCTTTTTCAGTTGTTACAACTTCAGAGTAACTTCTCTACCATATTGCAGCTTTCATCTATCACAGCAGTGCTTGCATTTTTGGAACTAACAGTTTTTTCTATCCAATGTTAAATCACTTTTCAGAAAAATAACATGAATACAGCCGTCATTCCTCATGCGTAGCAAACTGCTATTCAATACTTGTTCCATGTTTTCCAACAATTCCTATAACTGAATCCCAACACAGTGGGTTACAGGACTCCAGTATACAGACAGAAACACAAGCAGTTTATTTTATACAGTTACACAGACTGTAAATGTATCAGGAACCTACACTACAGACAAAAGCTTAGCATCACCTAGACATTTTAGGATTGAGACCATTAAAAGAAATAATAATAATAATAAAAAAATATATATATAAATAATAATAATAAATAAAAAATAAAAAAAACACAACACTATATAATGTGACATAACATGAAATACTGGCAGACTTTTGCAATATAATGATGCTGTAATTTCATTTGATTACATGATGCTAAATAAAAGGTCTAAACAGGGGTGGGAGCAGAGCAAAGTAGCCAAGACTGAAAATGTATGGTGCTGTGAAGGCGAGTACTTTTAGTAGTTTATATTTTAACAGTAGTTGCACGTAGTCTATACAGTACAAATACAAAGCAAACATGCGTACACAACCTACAGAAACACACACTGTGCACAACAACTGCACAAAGTGTTTCATGTTACAAAAAGTGCAAACAGAAACACAACAGCTGTATTGCTGGTTTCTCAGCTTCTTGTAATAACTTGTTACTTCTAAGCTGCCGTGCAGAAGGCTGCCTGTCAAGGAAATACCAAAAAAAAAAAAAAAAAAAAGCTTATTACTGCGTTGAGAATACCTCGTTTAAATATGGATGCTTGTTTTCACTGCATTGCCTCATGTACAGCTAACCATAGATATTCTATTTATTTCTATTCTTTTAAATAGAATATCTTTGAACTAACCTTGAAAGATTTTACGGTACGACAAAGGTCAAACGGCATTCAAACATTGAAACTCAAGACACTACTGAAACCATCTTTAAAAACGTAGCAATGTTCTGTAAAAGTTTTGGCTACAAAACGGAAGCAGACAAAACTAGATTTTTTTAAAAACAATTTTGAGCGACAAATTCAGCGACATTTTCAAGTTTTGTAAACCTTTTAAAATGATGTTGACATACTCTTGAAAAGAAACGTGCAATTTCCATATTTTGATGCCTTAAAATCAATAAATCGTACACACGGGAGGCAACCCTTACATTTCTAATACTATGTAGAAATAATTATGAAGTTTTAAAACCAGATACCTTCAAATTATTAGTAAATTGTAACATCATGTATGCCACTAACTCAAAAGAGCCAACAGTGAGAGACCCTGAATGCAGCAAGATGCACCTGAATCCTCATGCAGGTACAGTACGAGCACGTGAAGGTCTTTCTATGGGAATGGGTTAAACAGGCTTGTGATAATAACAGGTGAAGAGTTTGCTGAAGCATTACTGTGTTTATTACACTGTGTATGTACAGTAACACAGTTGTTTAGTGTTCAGATAGTTTTGTCATTTTACCTTTAGGTCAGTATTCAATGTTTTACAGTAACTCTCTAATCCGGCACCACTTTCCAGTCCCAAGCGATGCCGGATTGGACAGGTTTTAAAGTAATCTAACTAATATGCTCCCTCTCTTTCAACCACACTGTGGATTTCACGCAATCTAGAATGACAATGTCACAGCTACTGGGAGTCACTCACCTGCTAGACTGCATTCTGAATGGGAGCGCCCGTCTTCCTTTCCACCTCCTTGCGTGCTGTTGGGAGAGCCTTCCTCTCCAGCGCCTTGCTCTCTCACGCAGATTCTCTCCAGCACCACGCTACACTCCCGCAGGCGTACAGGCTCCTGCTCAAGGATGTTTGGTTTGAAGTCCTCGGATTCTTCCTTCACTGGTTCCATGTCCTCAAACTCTACTTCAGGGGGCTCCTGTTTAATATGGACAGTTTCCAGAACCTCTTCTTGTTTCACAGGAAGGGATTCTTCCATCTGGGGGATCTCCAATTCATTGTGCTCAGCTTTAATGTCAGAGACCTCTGGCTGACTGCTGTCACATTGTATCTCACAGAGCTCCTGTTTAATGGGGAGGGAAGCCAGCCCAGAGAACTCCACTCTAATGGGGACAAGTTCAAGTTCAGGGAACTCCTCTTTAATCTGGACAGATTCCATCTTCACACTGTCCATGGCAGCAGACCGGATTCTGTTTAGTAGCTGCTGAAAAAATAATCATGTATCAATTTAAATAGTGTAATGAACGGCATTCAAGGGACAAATGCAATCTGGCATTATAGCAGGAGTGGCTTTACTATTGAAGGAACACAGAATTTCTTTTAATAAATTTATAATATCATAGGATTTTATCTGTTGAAAAAGTTTAACCATTTGCGGCCATGTTGGACCAGGTCTGACATTACAATTTTCCCTTTACGGTCTGATGTAACTTAAAAAAGGATGGTGAGTAAGTAGATTCAAGAAACTGCACAGAGTCCTTTTCATCAATCAGTTGTTAGGTTTATTGAAATATGCAGGGAGTCTGGTCCCAGATACAGGACAAACAGAATACTCGTTCTTACAATTGTTGCATGACATTAAATACCCTTCTGCATAGGTGTCTGTCTCTCTCCTCCTCTTTCTCTGACACTTAACCAATAGAAAAGGTACAACTCATTATCCTGTTACCATATATTTCATGTGCGAGTGTGTGTGTGTGTGAGTGTGTGTGTGTGATCTAGTGTGAAGACCTCTGAACTCAGTGCATTCTTCACACCCCTGGTGCCACAAAGGTCCATACATCTGGTTTTTGTCATCTTCTTGAGACCTTTTCTCTTTTGATCTATTTGAAGTCTTAGAGCCTGGCTCCTTCAGTCCCCTTGAAAACTAGCTTTATGACCCCGTCATAAACCAGCTGTATTTTCTAAGCAAAAACCTGTTAACTAGTTTTATACCCCAGTGGACTCCCCGAACGGCAAGCTTCTTTCATGTCAGGGCTGGAGATCAAAGGACTTGTTTGTACAGCCGTGTGCTGCTGGCCAGCCATTTGCTTTGACACAAAAGAATCTTTTTCAGTTGTTACAACTTCAGAGTAACTTCTCTACCATATTGCAGCTTTCATCTATCACAGCAGTGCTTGCATTTTTGGAACTAACAGTTTTTTCTATCCAATGTTAAATCACTTTTCAGAAAAATAACATGAATACAGCCGTCATTCCTCATGCGTAGCAAACTGCTATTCAATACTTGTTCCATGTTTTCCAACACGGTCCGACATCATCAAAAAGATGTCAAGCGCAGGTCTCTAGTCATTTTTTCTCAGGAAAAAGGAGAGAAAAGCTTTCAATGGCTGAGTGAGACCGATAGCAGCCGAAAAAAAAAAAATAAGGAGGCAGATCTGTACAGATAGTCAGATAGATAGTCCCTTCAACACAGACATAACACGGACATAAACAAACAAGATACCTGCTTCCTCATCCAGCGCTCAAAGAATATCACAGACATTTGCCAAGCTTGACGTTACAGTAATAAAATAATGCCAAATGCATACTGAGTTTCTACTGAAGCTACAGTAACACTGAAATCAAATTTCATTGACAGTACAATGAAAAGTATTATAAATGTAGTAGTACTGTGCATTTTATTGACAATACGGTTGTAAGAGAGCCTGCAGCAGGGCAGCAGGAGAGAGCCCTGCACACTATTAGCGGGGGCAGGGCACAGCCCTGCTTGTATAGAGGCTTTGTATTATTAATAGAATGTATAAATATGACTGTATTATTAATAGAATGTATAAATATGACTATTATTAATAGAATGTATAAATATGACTTATTAATAGAATGTATAAATATGACTGTATTATTAATAGAATGTATAAATATGACTGTATTATTAATAGAATGTATAAATATGACGGCGCAGCCTTGTGTTTTGTTTTGTATTTTTAAAAGATCTGATGTTTTGTTATTGTTTAAAAACCTTGTGCAGAAACAGTGAAGGAAACTGCCCAGACTGACCCAGGGTCTGTTTTGTTTATTTTAGTGTTCGTGACTTTGTTTTGTTTTAACTGTTTGATTTCACTCTGTGAGCAAGTGTTTTTGTTAAAATGTTTCTTTTTGTATTTATTTTTGTGTTTGTGAAGAAACACGACAATGTCAATTTAGTACATTGTCAATACAAACTGAACCGTGTCACGCTCAACACGGTCTGTCTCAAGAAGTCAATACAAACTGAACCGTGTCACGCTCAACACGGTCTGTCTCAAGAAGTCAATACAAACTGAACCGTGTCACGCTCAACACGGTCTGTCTCAAGAAGTCAATACAAACTGAACCGTGTCACGCTCAACACTGTCTGTCTCAAGAAGTCAATACAAACTGAACCGTGTCACGCTCAACACGGTCTGTCTCAAGAAGTCAATACAAACTGAACCGTGTCACGCTCAACACTGTCTGTCTCAAGAAGTCAATACAAACTGAACCGTGTCACGCTCAACACGGTCTGTCTCAAGAAGTCAATACAAACTGAACCGTGTCACGCTCAACACGGTCTGTCTCAAGAAGTCGGCAGCACTCAGCAAATCTAGATTTGCACTGTGGAAGAAAATCTCTCACCGGCATGGTTTGCAATTTTCATTATTCTTGATTTTTTTTTCTAACCGTAAAAAGTCTGAAATTAAAAAGATGTTATCCCAGAGGCGACTGGCTACTCTTGTAATGACGCTGCATGACTGTAAAATGACCAGCCCCTACGTAGAAAAATACGTAGTTCATTTACATTTGTTTAGAACATGTAGTTTAGGGCAGCAGTGTGGAGTAGTCGGGCAGCAGTGTGGAGTAGTGGTTAGGGCTCTGGACTCTTGACCGGAGGGTTGTGGGTTCAATCCCCAGTGGGGACACTGCTGCTGTACCCTTGAGCAAGGTACTTTACCTAGATTGCTCCAGTAAAAACCCAACTGTAAAATGGGTAATTGTGATATCTTGTAACAATTGTAAGTCGCCCTGGATAAGGGCGTCTGCTAAGAAATAAATAATAATAATAATAATAATAATAATAGTTTATGTATTGATCAAAATCAACGTGTGTACTCAGGGGCATGTGAAATAAACACCGCAATTGGGGAGACACATTAAACAAACAAAACAAAAAAACATATATATATATATCTATATATATACACACACAATGTGTGTGGTGTGTGTTGATATGGTTATATAAATAAATAGCATTACACTCGCCATTTCAATGAAACTCCATACGCTGTGGAGCTTTTTATCACTGACACATCTTTCTGCAGTTGCAGCTGTAACAGGTAGCGCGGCCCAAAGCACCTGCAGGTGGAATACATCAGGATACAGGAGTCCAGGTCATGTTCTTTACAGAGCTTCATGAGTTCTGACAAAGACATTGCATTGTCCGATTCCCGAGCGTTAAAACAGGCTCAATGTGGTGTACGAATAAATCACACTGCATTTCAGGAACTCTGCATTGAAGCTCTCGATTCAGCTTCACAAGTGCTTTCCCTTTAGTATATTAACAGTTTTCAGTTTAGCATAAAATAGCATCATTTTTAAAATGTGCGGTTTATCCACTAATTGTACTACTACAGCTGGACTCAAACATTAAAGGGACACACGCACCAGTCCTTAACTACACTTTATGATGAAATACGTTTAGTGTGTGAGTGTCAGTGACAGAAAGGGCAGAAATCAATATTTTGGAGATGATTATTGGAGGGGCCAGTGCCTCTGCATGTACTAAATATTTGAAGATGCACTAAATAGTGTGTTTCTGACCTGGATGGCCTTCCACACGTATGTGTGTGTGCGTGTACGCATGTGTGTGTATGCGAGTACTAAAAGCATATTGAACACCCGACAATGCCTTAATATTTTGTGTACAGATTAGTTTTGTTACTAAGGAATTTTACCGACTGTATTAAGTTATTTTTTAATTCTGTGAAGACCTTTTTACAATAAAGACCTTAAAATGTGCCCACATTATAGTTTAATGTAAGCTCAAGTTAAGTGTGTGCGTGGTGTCTCCATATCAAAGGCTGGACTCGCTGCGAGTGGTTCATTCAGACACAGCTTAAACTGTGCAAAATAACAATTGTCATATAAATATAAGGTCGCTTCAGCATTGATTTTATCACATCCCTGTGTTATTACAGAATGTCTAATTAATACTAATTAAAAAGCCCATTAATACTCACTATATACTGTAAAAAGCCTATCGTGCTGAAAAGTCTGTATAACAGGATATGTTATGTTAAAAAAGTCCCAGGTCGTGTTATTTTGCGGTACATGTTAAAACATGGTACACCATGTACTGCGCGTGCCCGGGCTGTGCAAATAATTTTAGCTCAGAAAAAAAGTTAACGCCCATCTGAACAAATACAAAGTACTGTTCGACTTTTAAAGTTAATTTTAATATATATATATATATATATATATATATATATATATATATATATATATATTAGAGATAATATATATATATATATATATATATATATATATATATATATATATATATATATATAACCAATTCAGCAAATATGTGACTAACTGATGAGCAACAAATTGTGTTATCTAACATTGTAAACATGTACAATTTTGTGGGTGAACCACAGTTTGTCTTATTCCTAGTGATTTGTGCAGCAGTCAATCACAACACTGACAGCGTACCATTTTTTGACGTCACACGGATCAAGTTTTGGTACCAGTACCACATTCTGATGATGTACCACGTTCTGCACCTACACCGGCTTTCATCCACTTCCTGTAGCGCGACACTCTAAATACCTTTTCTCAAAATAACAAAAACAACCGCGTCTGTATCATTTAGTTTAAAACAACCGCGTCTATATCATTTAGTTTAAAACAACCGCGTCTGTATCATTTAGTTTAAAACAACCGCGTCTATATAATTTAGTTTAAAACAACCGCGTCTATATCATTTAGTTTAAAACAACCGCGTCTATATAATTTAGTTTAAAACAACCGCGTCTATATCATTTAGTTTAAAACAACCGCGTCTATATCATTTAGTTTAAAACAACCGCGTCTGTATCATTTAGTTTAAAACAACCGCGTCTGTATCACTTAGTTTAAGACATCTGCAGTTAATAAATAAATCAAATTAATATATATATATAGAGTAATCAAGAACATTATGTTTTATAAAGTCATTAACACAGACAGACGTGCTTATCTCTCAGCGCGCAATGCGTTTTCATGTAGTTTATATTCAATATGAATCTACAATCACGTGTAGTTTCGTACAGTATCTGTTCAGTTCAGTCGGGATTTATCCCAGACACTAGGAGAGCATCGAGAGGTTGCGCGCATCCGAGTTCAGCAGGTTAAACCACATCAACACCGCGCTGACATTACTAGCTACCCATGACGAGAACATCACATACCTGCGCTGCACAGAAACACTGACCGGCTGAAAAACCCGCGGCTAACAGCAAAACACCACTGCGTCGAGAACAACCAAACACCAATTAAAAACAACAACATGGAACTCACTTTCTTTTTTTTATCGTCCACGCCTTGTCAACTGGTGCGCAACAAAATGTTAAATAAATTAAAAACAACTCTGCGGAGCTCAATCTTTTTTCTTTTAAATTTCTGGCGTTTGTTTGTTGTTGTTCTCTTTGAAAAGACGCGGAGGTATGACGCAGCCCCGGTTTTGGGGATGGAACTGCTTAACAGTCTCGCGTTTTGATTGGTTCTTGTCTGTCGGAGGAATATGACGTCACCACATTGTGATGAGAGAGAGAGAGCATGCTGGGCTGAATCAGGCCAATACCCACTATTGATTAATATCCAAAAAAGAGCAATTAAATTTTGGCTCCATCTAAATAATAGTAACATAAACTCTTACCACCATAAAGCCCTGCTGAGCAGAGCCCAGAGAAGAGTCCCCTCAGCCAGCTGGTCCTGAAGCTCACTGCACTAACACACACTAACACCAACCAGCTTCAGGACAGCTCCACTCTAACACATACAATCAGAGTCAACCAAATTATAGCACAAAACAAACAAGAATATCTTATTCATTGGGACACACACTAAAACACAAAGCAAACTGGAATGCTATCGGACCCTAAAAAGACACTACACCCCGGCTGAATACCTGAGCAGGGTGAAAAACAGTAAACAGAGACAGACCTTAACAAAGTACAGGCTCAGCGAGCACAGCCTGGCCATCGAGAAGGGCCGACACAGGCAGACATGGCTGCCCAAAGAGGACAGGCTGTGTGATCACTGTCAGCTCAATCAGGTCGAGATAGAGATACACTTTTTACTGCAGTGCACAAAATATAAGAATATAAGGGAAGCATTCATCCCAAAAATACAAAATCTCTGCATAGACTTCTCAGACTTGCCAGATCCAGAAAAACTCCCCATCCTCCTCGGAGAGCAGACAAGCTGTATAGAAGTGGCAGCCCAGGACACAAGCGCCTGCCACAGCCTGAGGGATAGGGAGTGACACTGAGGCTCCTCACACAGCCTGAGGGACAGGGAGTGACACTGAGGCTCCTCACACAGCCTGAGGGACAGGGAGTGACACTGAGGCTCCTCACACAGCCTAAGGGACAGGGAGTGACACTGAGGCTCCTCACACAGCCTGAGGGACAGGGAGGGACACCGAGGCTCCTCACACAGCCTGAGGGACAGGGAGGGACACTGAGGCTCCTCACACAGGGAGGAAAAGAGAAATAAATAAATAAATAAATACATGTTATAGAATACATATATAAATGTATATCATTATTGTTATTATTATTGTTGTTGTGATGTGTTTGAAGTACTGTGTTGTTTTTGTTTTATTTTTAAAAGTTTAAAAGTTTTAAATGTTCATTGTAAAGATGAAATTGCTTTGGCAAATCAGTCATGCCAATAAAGCACTTGAAATTGAGAACTGAGAGAGAGAGAGAGAGAGAGAGAGAGAGAGAGAGAGAGAGAGAGAGAGAAGCCATTAGGTGACACGATTTGATTGGCTCTTGTAATGCTTTATTCCATATTTCCCAATTACCCCTTGTTCTCTATTCATTGCTTTCATTCCCCTTAACTTGAAAGCTGCGTGTTTTTGATAAAGAACATGGTATTCCAAAAAAAGGACATCTTATTTGCTTATGTAATGTCCATTTGTTTATTTAGCAGACACCTTTATCCAGGGCGACTTACAGAGTCTAGGGTGTGTGAACTATGCATCAGCTGCAGAGTCACTTACAACTACGTCTCACCCGAAAGACGGAGCACAAGGAGGTTAAGTGACTTGCTCATGGTCACACAATGAGTCAGTGGCTGAGGTGGGATTTGAACCGGGGACCGCCTGGTTACAAGCCTGTTTCTTTAACCACTGGACCACACAGCCTCCTCAAAAGCTACACACACACACACACACACACACTTACTTGTTGGTAGCCCTCCACACAAAACGAAGAATGCACAATTTTCTCTGAAATAACTATAAACTGACAAAATTATTGGCATCCACCATTGTTTATTCCATATTTAATAGAAATCAGACTTTGCATGTGATTTTTTATTCAACATAATATTGTAAATAAGAAAATAAATGAAAATGGCATGGACAAAAATGATGGGACCGCTAACCTAATATTTTGTTGCACAACCTTTAAAGGCAATCACTGCAATTAAACGTTTTCTGTAGCTCTCAATGAGACTTCTGCACTGTTAACAGGTAGTTTGACATGTGTGATACTAATTAAAAAAACTAATTAGTTTGAAATATCACTATAAGCCAATTATTTATTATCTTTTCTAAGGGGTACCAACAAATGTGTCCAGGCCATTTTAGAATATCTTTGTAGAATAAGCAATAATTCATCTCTTTTCACAGCTTCTTTGCTTTATTCTATGACATACCAAAGGCATGCAAGTATACATGATAAAATAGCTTTTAATTTCATCACTTTTCAGGAGGAATGAAGCATTATTTCAATGAGCTGTAAGGGTATCAACAAATTTGAGCATGTCTGTATATATATATATATATGTGTGTGCTTCAGTTGTTCAGATATTTGTGACATACTCAATAAAAAAAAGAATTACATCTTACTGTTTGTTTATCCTTTTGTTATTCAGTGTTTTGAATACAACTGTCAGAAAGACTGCTGCGGGGCTTCTAGGCATGAGTATATCTCCGGTCCTTCTAGTGTTAACTAATCACAGTCGTCTATAAGTCATGTTTGTTTCGTATGAATCACTATCAGATATTGGTTGAAACTCGTGTGGAGAAACAGGAGATGACGTTCCACGTGAATCAAGCAAGGGAGTTGACTGTGGCGTCCGTCTCATTGACACATCTTGCTGGGCTGATACTGGGGACACTGACTGAGGATGATCATACTAACCATACTCATTTGTTCTTTGATTTGGAGAAACCAATGTCACGTTGGGTCATTGGAGATGTGGACCTTGGGATGGCCATCCTGTGTGTGGTGTTTGTTGTATAAGCATTTGAAACTATTGTGCTTCATGGTCCCTAGACCTTTGATTTTCTTCCCTAATCAATTGTATCATGTCTCTGGTTGGGTTGTTCTCTATTGCAGTCCGTAGTAACCCAACAGCCTGAGATAGCTGATCATTCCTCTTTCTCTTTGAAGTTTTGAGTGGTACAGACTGTTTAGGGCTTGCTGACTGGCCTGTTTCTCCACCGCTTGTGCTGGAATCTATAGCATAAGTGACCTCATCAGTGTCACTTTGTGGATGGTTAGCAGTGGGTGTTTAAAAGAACTGGACTATTATTTCAGGGCCAACCCGAGGATTACAAATAAAACAATACACGCCGCTGTATCGCTTCTCATTGTTTATTGTTTACTGCTGTTTGCCATCAGGCCTTTGGGTTTAAAAATAAAACGCCATTGCACCTGGATTTATCATTGTCTCTCTGATTACTGATCACCTGCACCTGCACACGGCTAACCACTCTGACACAGGGACGTAGCGAGGTGATCTGTTCCTTTTGTTATGGTTAATGCGAACCCAGAAGGAGAGCAGCAGTGTGGAGTAGTGGTTAGGGCTCTTGTAACAATTGTAAGTCGCCCTGGATAAGGGCGGCTGCTAAGAAATAAATAATAATAATTTCTTGGTTTTCAAGGGGAGCCGTGTTCTAAATCAGGAGTGTTTTCTTTGTTTGTCGTATCTAATTGTATCTTGTTTCTTGTTATTAGACGGCTATCACGATCCGGAGCTGTCGCTACAGGCTAGCACTAAACACGGACAACACTGCACTTGTTCATGATAAATTGCATTTGCACCACGAGCACTACAGCACTCACTTTACCCTTGTGACCATGTATGTGCTCACTGTGTGTGTTTAAATACCGTGGTTACTGTTTCGGGACTGAACCCCTGGATTTAACTGGGCAAGACACATCATTGTGTACTGCCAGTTCTCATTATTCTTTACTGTTGTCATCAGACTTTGGATTATAAATAAACCATCATTTCACCAGTACTTTGTTGTCTGTCCTTGTTTTAAGCACTCCATCATCTCTACACCTGCACACTGCAAACCACTTTGCCACACAGCTTTAGATAAGATTCAAAGCTTGGGCTGACACATGTGAATAAATACAAAGTCTTGCACATAGGGTGCAAAAACAGCATGAATAGTAATGAAATAGAGGAGGCTATGCATGAAAAGGACTTGGGGGTCGTAGTGGATGAATCTCTTAAGAAGCTATAAAAAAGGCAAATAGAATGTTAGGTTATATATTCAAGACAGTTGAATTCAAATCAAGAGAAGTTATATTAATTATACAATGCACTGGTACGACCACACCTAGGATAGTGTGTCCAGTTCTGGTCCCCTTATCATAAGAAAGACATTGAGGCATTGGAGAGAGTACAGAGAGCAACACGATTAATTCCAGGACTGAAGGGCATGTCATATGAAGAGAGACTGAAAGAGCTGAATCTGTAGAGCCCAGGAAGAAGGAGAGCCAGAGGGGACTTAAGAGGGATTTAAAATTGTCAAGGGGTTTACCAAAGTAACTGCTGAGAATTATTTTTCACACAGGAGTTTTTTGTGTTAACGGAGCAGAGGTGGGCAGAATGGTCTTTTCTTGTTCTAGAATTTCTTATGTTATTTAAAAAAAAGAATAGAAAGAAAAGAAAGAAATCAAATGAAGAGAAAAAAAATCAGATGAAATATACAAATAATGAATAATAGTTTTTTGGGGGACAGTAGAAAAAAGAAATTAGATCTAATATAAATTTATTAAAGTAAGAAATATGACTACAGGGATTACAAAAATAAGATACAGTATTTGAAAAATATGTAAAATATCAATTGTATGCTCAAACTCACTAGCTTAACAGTTCCTCTCCAACCAACTCAACCAGACACAAGTCTGAGATACAAGGTTTCACTCACAGTAGCTATATACAAAAAACACACAGTTCCTAATGTTTATTTTTACCCTATGATCACTGAGTTTACAACACTTTTTTAAAGTTGGAACTACAGTAGCTCTCACACGCTCGGTGCATTACAATGGTGTCACACGATGATACAGTAGCTCCCACACGCTCGGTGCATTACAATGGTGTCACACGATGATACAGTAGCTCCCACACACTCTGTACATTACAATGGTGTCACACGATGATACAGTAGCTCCCACACACTCTGTGCATTACAATGGTGTCACACGATGATACAGTAGCTCCCACACGCTCGGTGCATTACAATGGTGTCACACGATGATACAGTAGCTCTCACACGCTCGGTGCATTACAATGGTGTCACACGATGATACAGTAGCTCCCACACACTCTGTACATTACAATGGTGTCACACGATGATACAGTAGCTCCCACACACTCTGTGCATTACAATGGTGTCACACGATGATACAGTAGCTCCCACACGCTCGGTGCATTACAATGGTGTCACACGATGATACAGTAGCTCCCACACGCTCTGTACATTACAATGGTGTCACACGATGATACAGTAGCTCCCACACGCTCTGTACATTACAATGGTGTCACACGATGATACAGTAGCTCCCACACGCTCTGTACATTACAATGGTGTCACACGATGATACAGTAGCTCCCACACGCTCGGTGCATTACAATGGTGTCACACGATGATACAGTAGCTCCCACACACTCTGTACATTACAATGGTGTCACACGATGATACAGTAGCTCCCACACGCTCTGTACATTACAATGGTGTCACACGATGATACAGTAGCTCCCACACGCTCGGTGCATTACAATGGTGTCACACGATGATACAGTAGCTCCCACACGCTCTGTACATTACAATGGTGTCACACGATGATACAGTAGCTCCCACACGCTCTGTACATTACAATGGTGTCACACGATGATACAGTAGCTCCCACACACTCTGTACATTACAATGGTGTCACATGATGATACAGTAGCTCCCACACTCTGTGCATTACAATGGTGTCACACGATGATACAGTAGCTCCCACACGCTCTGTACATTACAATGGTGTCACACGATGATACAGTAGCTCCCACACGCTCGGTGCATTACAATGGTGTCACACGATGATACAGTAGCTCCCACACACTCTGTACATTACAATGGTTCACACGATGATACAGTAGCTCCCACACACTCTGTACATTACAATGGTGTCACACGATGATACAGTAGCTCCCACACGCTCGGTGCATTACAATGGTGTCACACGATGATACAGTAGCTCCCACACGCTCTGTACATTACAATGGTGTCACACGATGATACAGTAGCTCCCACACGCTCGGTGCATTACAATGGTGTCACACGATGACAGTCAGGAGCAGGAAGTATCTTTCTCTCTGTCACATGAACAAAACAAGACATAGACAAATAGTTGTATGTTACTTCAAAGCTGATTTCATGAAGCACAGCTCGATAAAACAGCTACTAATCAAAAGGTAAACTTTTTTTATTATCAATCCTCATTGAAAAGAAAACAAAAGTTACACACAGATTGTTTTAAATTCATTCTGGATGTTTCCAGTACAAGCCAAAGATGGCCACTGCTTGCATTCAAACAGGCTGTAAATTACATTTAGCAACTGCGTCACATCAAATATATTTTATCTGTGTAATATAATGACATTAATATGTTGTGTAATAACTCCTCAAAGAACCACCCCGAGTGAAAAAAGAGCAATCCAGATTTATATATCTGTTTTAAACATTTTTAACCATGTTTTCAATCATGACGTGCAGGGTACGTCTGTATCGCAAAAGAGGTTAATGTTAAAATATAATGTAATTGATTTGCAGAGTCAGTGTGATACCTGGAAAAAAAATGTGCTGAGCCGATAAAGAACCTTGTAGAGCTGTGGTTGTGCCGTAGTTCAAAGAAACACTGCAGTTAAAATGGAAGGCTTTTTTAATGCCTGCCCATTACCATCAAAGATTGTACAGTATTTATCGACATTACTCAGGACTTCAAGGTAATGTTGCATTTTACCCCCTGAAAATACATTTTATACTCTGTGTTAAAATTAGAGGGTAAGTTACTCCCAGACCCAAAACCTTATCTGGAGCGCTGATGTAAGGTAATGTTTCTTTCTGAATGAACATGGTCCTTATGGTTTGTCTCCGGTGTGAATTCACTGGTGTGTTTGAAGATGTCCTAACTTGTTGAAACTGTTTCCACAGTCAGAGCACTGGTACAATTTCTCTCCTGTGTGAGTTTGCCGGTGTGATTTCAGGTGTCCTAACAGACTGAAACTCTTCCCACAGTCAGAGCAGCAATACGGTTTCTCTCCTGTATGAATTCGCTGGTGTCTTTTCAGTTGTTCTGAAACTCTGAAACTCTTCCCACAGTCAGAGCAGAAATACGGTTTCTCTCCTGTGTGAATTCGCTCATGTTTTGTCAGGGTTCCTCTTTCTCTGAAACTCTCTCCACAGTCAGAGCAGTGATACGGTTTCTCTCCTGTGTGAATTCGCTCATGATATCTTAGGGCTGCTAACTGACTGAAACCCTTCCCACAGTCAGAGCAGCAATACGGTTTCTCTCCTGTATGAATTCGCTGGTGTGCTTTCAGATGTTCTGAAACTCTGAAACTCTTCCCACAGTCAGAGCAGCTATACGGTTTCTCTCCTGTATGAATTCGCTGGTGTATTTTCAGGTGTCCTGATTGACTGAAACTCTTCCCACAGTCAGAGCAGCAATACGGTTTCTCTCCTGTGTGAATTTGCTGGTGTGATTTCAGGTGTCCTAACAGACTGAAACTCTTCCCACAGTCAGAGCAGCAATACGGTTTCTCTCCTGTGTGAATTTGCTGGTGTGCTTTCAGGGCTCCTGATTGACTGAAACTCTTCCCACAGTCAGAGCAGCAATACGGTTTCTCTCCTGTGTGAATTCGCTCGTGATTTCTCAGGGTTCCTCTTTCCCTGAAACTCTTCCCACAGTCAGAGCAGCAATACGGTTTCTCTCCTGTGTGAATTCGCTGGTGTGTTTTCAGGTGTCCTAACTGGGTGAAACCTTTCCCACAGTCAGGATATTTTCCACTGCCTGCTGCTGGACTGGAACCTGGAAAATATTAACAGGAAAGAAAGTAAGATGGGCTGCTTGTAAGCTTCGGGCATGTGGCTGGGTGGAGGAGTGGATTAAAGCAGGGGTTCCCAATTCCCCAGTTCCCAATTCTTTGGTAGCGGATTCGACATATTGTAATGTTATGAATACTGAACACACTTTTTACATCTGCCAGCAGAGCGATCACATGACCTCAACACCGCCCTATTGCCAGAGCTCTCGCTCTACATCCCGCCTACAGGAAGGCAATCTGTTAGCTCTGATTTGTGAATTTCTGCTTTGATTGACAGTCCGCCGATACTCCCTTGCTACACTTTATTTTTCTATAATTACAGCTGCTGCCGACGCCTGCTTATCGTTATTAATACAAAAAAACACATAGAATGTCATTGCACCCGCGGCCTAAAGGTGGTGCTGTTCGTCGCCCTGGATAAGGGCGTCTGCTAAGAAATAAATAATAATAATAAATAATAATAATAATAACCCCTGGATTAAAGTGTGTGCATTTTATCTGTGGGGTTTGCTCTGGGTTACACCAGTTTAAAAATGCAAAGTTAAACATAAAGCCTTTCTGTGTGAAAGCAAAGTCAGTAAAGACTGATGCTGGTGAAACCGAGCCCTGGGATCAAAATCTGACTGTGAAGTTCTCCTGTAATGTTTCAGGTCTATTTCCCCTGACAAACCCTACAATATATCTTTCTCCTCAGCATTAGATTACAATGATATCTCTCTCATCATGGAGTTTTTTCTAATCTTGGGGTCTGTACAGATGCATACACTGAACTGCAGTGTAATCCTCATCAGCTGTCAATGATGTGCTTGGAGACTGGAACGGCTCCCTCCCTCTCTCTGTTTGGAATCATTTTGTTTATTGTTGTACAGATATACATCACGGTGCATTAGAAATGTGCAGCCCCATGCCATAGCATTACATTACACATGCAGGGTTTATGTGTTTTGTTAATTCAATTCTCTCTATTTATCATTCCTATAATTGAATCCCAACACAGTGGGTTACAGGACTCCAGTATACAGACAGAAACACAAGCAGTTTATTTTATACAGTTACACAGACATCAGCAATCTACAGTACAGCCAAAAGTTTAGAAACACCTAGAATTTTAGGATTGAGACAAAAATAAATAAATACACACTATATAATGTGACATTTCGAAATCTAACAGGAAATACTGTGATACTATTCTGGCTTCTGGTAGAATTTTGCAATATGTCGTTTCTTTGTTTACATGATGCTAAATAAAAGGTCTAAATGATGTTTATATATTTTTTATTATGCCTCAATCCTACAATTGTAGGAGATGCAAAGCTTTTGTGCATAGCTGTAGATCCCTGTCTAATCCAGCCCCTCTACAAACCAGCATTCTAATTCGGTATGATTTTGGGGTCCCGATCAAATCCCTATTGAAATGAATGGTGTGATCCCCTCTACAATCCAGAACCTGGCTATTCTGGAATCTGTCCCTTCTGCCTGATGTTGTGTATACACTACCATGTCCAGCCACCGCCATTCTGAAATGTGCAGTTGTTGAACAGCAAATACATGTCTAATCGTCCACACAGCGAGCGAACTCTTGAAAGAAAAGCTGAACAAAACACCAACTCAAAAGAGCTAACAGTGAGAGACCCTGAATGCAGCAGAAAGCACCTGAATCCTCATGCAGGTACAGTACGAGCACGTAAAGGTCTTTCTATGGGAATGGGTTAAACAGGCTTGTGATAATAACAGGTGAAGAGTTTGCTGAAGCATTACTGTGTTTATTACACTGTGTATGTACAGTAATACAGCTATTTAATGTTCAAATAGTTTAGTCATTTTACCGTTAGGTCAGTATTCAATGTTTTACAGTAACTCTCTAATCCGGCACCACTTTCCAGTCCCAAGCGATGCCAGATTGGACAGGTTTTAAAGTAATCCAACCAATATGCTCCCTCCCTCTCAACCACACTGTGGATTTCACGCAATCTAGAATGACAATGTCACAGCTACTGGGAGTCACTCACCTGCTAGACTGCATTCTGAATGGGAGCGCCCGTCTTCCTTTCCACCTCCTTGCGTGCTGTTAGGAGAGCCTTCCTCTCCAGTGCCTTGCTCTCTCACGCAGATTCTCTCCAGCACCACACTACACTCCCGCAGGCGTACAGACTCCCGCTCAGGGATGTTTGGTTTGAAGTCCTCAGATTCTTCCTTCCCTGGTTCCATGTGCTCAAACTCTACTTCAGGGGGCTCCTGTTTAATATGGACAGTTTCCAGCACTTCTTCTTGTTTCACAGGAAGGGGTTCTTCTGTCTGGGGGATCTCCAATTCATTGTGCTCAGCTTTAATGTCAGAGACCTCTGGCTGACTGCTCTCACATTGCATCTCACAGAGCTCCTGTTTAATGGGGAGGGATGCCAGCCCAGAGAACTCCACTCTAATGGGGACAAGTTCAATTTCAGGGAACTCCTCTTTAATCTGGACAGATTCCATCTCCACTCTGTCCATGGCAGCACACGGGATTCTGTTTAGTAGCTGCTGAACAAATAATTATGTATCAATTTAAATGTGTTATGAAGGGCATTCAAGGGACAGACACAATCTGGCATTATAGCAGGAGTGGCTTTACTATTGAAGGAACACAGAATTTCTTGTAATAAATTTATAATATCATACGATTTTATCTGTTGAAAAAGTTGAACCCTTTGCGGCCCTATGTCGGACCAGGTCCGGCATTACAATTTTTCCTTTCCGGTCAGACATCATCAAAGAGATGTCAAGCACAGGTCTCAAGTACACACACGTCCATAACTACACTTTATGAGGAAATACGTTTAGTGTGTGAGTGTCAGTGACAGAAAGGGCAGAAATCAATATTTTGGAGATGATTATTGGAGGGGCCAGTGCCCCTGCATGTACTAAATATTTGAAGATGCATTAAATAGTGTGTTTCTGACCCGGATGGCCTTCCACACGTGTGTGTGTGTGCGTGTGTGTGCGCATGTGTGTGTATGCGAGTACTAAAAGCACATCGAACACCCGATGCCTTAATATTTTGTGTACAGATTAGTTTTGTTACTAAGGAATTTTACCGACTGTATTAAGTTATTTTTTAATTCTGTGAAGACCTTTTTACAATAAAGACCTTAAAATGTGCCCACATTATAGTTTAATGTAAGCTCAAGTTAAGTGTGTGCGGAGTGTCTCCATATCAAAGGCTGGACTCGCTGCGAGTGGTTCATTCAGACACAGCTTAAACTGTGCAAAATAACAAATGTTATATAAATATAAGGTTGCTTCAGCATTGATTTTATCACATCCCTGTGTTACTACAAAATGTCTAATTAATACTAATTAAAAAGCCCATTAATATTCGCTATATACTGTAAAAAGCCTATCGTGCTGAAAAGCCTGTATAACAGTAAATGTTATGTTAAAAAAGTCCCAGGTCGTGTTATTTTGCGGTACATGTTAAAACGTGGTACACCATGTACTGCGCTTGCCCGGGCTGTGCAAATAATTTCAGCTCAGAAAACAAGGTACCGTCCATCTGAACAAATACAAAGTACTGTTTGACCTTCAAAGTTCATTTTAATATCATTTATTTCTTCCAATTCAGCAAATATGTGACTAACTAATGAGCAACACACTGTGTTATCTAACATTGTAAACATATACCATTCTGTGTTTGAACTACAGTTTGTCTTATTCCTAGTGATTTGTGCAGCAGTCAATCACAACACTGACAGCATACCATTTTTTGACGGTACACATTTTGGTACCAGTACCACATTCTGATGATGTACCACGTTCTGCACCTACACCGGCTTTCAGCCACTTCCTGTAGCGCGATACACTCTAAATACCTTTTCTCAAAATAACGAAAACAACCGCGTCTGTATCATTTAGTTTAAAACAACCGCGTCTGTATCATTTAGTTTAAAACAACCGCGTCTATATCATTTAGTTTAAAACAACCGCGTCTGTATCATTTAGTTTAAAACAACCGCGTCTGTATCATTTAGTTTAAAACAACCGCGTCTGTATCATTTAGTTTAAAACAAC